>NW_026068026.1:2295379-2311699 GCF_014885135.2 Alexandromys fortis | reverse complement strand
TGAACAGAGATCTCTCAACAGAAGAAGTTCAAATGGCCAAAAGACACTTAAGGTCATGCTCAACTTCCTTAGTGATCAGGGAAATGCAAATCAAGACAACTTTAAGATACCATCTTACACCTGTCAGAATGGCGAAAATCAAAAACACCAATGATAGCCTTTGCTGGAGAGGTTTTGGAGAAAGGGGTACACTTAGTTAGGGCTTCTATTGCTGTGAAGAGACACCATGATTATGGCAACTCCTATAAAGGAAAACATTTAATGGGTGGCACACAGTTTCTGAGGTTTAGTCCATTATAATCACCCGGGGATATGGTGGCATGCACACAAACATGTGCTGGAGCTGAGAGCCCTACATCTTGATCAACAGGGAACAAGAAGTGAACTGAGACACTAGGCATCACTTGAGCGTATATGAGACCTCAAATCCCATCTCACAGTGACACACTTCCTCCAACAAGACCATACCTAATCCAACAAAGTCACACTTCCTAATAATGCCACTTTCTATTAGCTTATGGGGGCCAATTACATTCAAACTGCCATAAACTGCAAATAAACCCAATAGAATAGTGTTAGAGTTAGAAAATAATTGAGGCTGTATTTCATAAATTAATATGAAGTCATTTTTTAAAATTTTGCTATTCATGAATAACAAATTGCAAAAAAGCACCATAGTACACTATTTGCTGCCAGACAGAAAATGAGAAGTATTGAAAACTCCTTGTGCTGCATATATTGTCAGGGAAAACTCAGGGACCCGAAGACAGCAAAGTTGGTCAGCTACAAACTGAGGAAGAGACAAGAGAAAGTGCAAAGAAATAACGTGATGTGTGATTTCTTTTCCAGTTTTACTTCCAGTGCTTGCTGATTTAGGAAGCAGTCGAAGATGGCTCAGTAAGAAGTTAGGAGAAGGAAAACCTGAAAGAAATCTGAAACAAAGGAATCCAACTGTGTGCCTGCTGAGTAACATTTCCTCATCAATATATGAGTAGAATGTTTTATGAGGTTGGAGCAGAATCCGAAGATACCAAAAACAAATTTTGAAGCCTCTCTTTCTTAACTAGATGTCTTAGTTTGCTTCCTGTCGATGCAATAAACAATGTGGCCAGAAGTGACAAGTGGAGGAGAGGACTTATGTCATCTTACCATTTAGAGTCCAGGAAGGAAATTCAGGGCACCAACTTGGAAAGAGTAACTGAAACAGAGGTCATGAGGGAACACAGGTTCCCAGTGTAACTTTCATGGTTTTCTCAGTTTGCTTTCCATACAATCCAGGACAGACTGACCGGAGGTGGTACCGCCCACAGTGGGCTGAGACCTCCCACATCAATCAGAAATTAAGAAAATGCCCCCACATACGTGGCTTCAGGACAGTCTGATGGAGATATTTTCTCAGTTAAGGTTTTGTCTTCCCAGATGACTGAAAGGAATGAATGTTCTGGAGAAATGACAGACCTTGGGGGGTGAAGCTGAAAGGAAGAAAGATGAAATGAAGACCCCTGGTTGTGTCAGAAAAACAAAGACCTGAGTGTCTCCAGTGACCAAATGTGGAACAATTTGAGTACAGAGAAATCCAGACAACACCCGATATGAATCATTGAATAAACAGTGATCCCTACACAAATACTATATTTCAGAATATAAATATTTCTAAACTAGGTCAGGGAGAGGAGATTTAGAGGAAAATGCTAGGGTAGAATACAATAATTCTGCATACCTCATAGTTTCAATGGGGTCCTAGAAGAAAGAGACACAGATTCTAAACCCATGTGCTCAGCTTGATAACTGTGGGATGTACATGAACTCAAACTCCCCAGCAACAGTGCTTTTACATTATAGAAAAAAAATGTAAGTGTACAGTGAAAACATTCATTAATACCAAGCAATGATCCCAATAATAGCACCAGTAGGCTCTACACTTGGTGCTATGAGGACATCACATTACTTCAGTAGTTTTCCAGTTGACTTATGAAGAAACATCACATTACACCGGTAAGGATAAGGTATGACTGTACTTACAAAAGAAACCAAAACTTGATTAAAAAAGGCAAACAAACAAACAAACAAAAATAAGGCTGGATAACTGAGGTTTAAGTTAAAAGGATCCTGTCTACTGAGTGTAAGAACTGGAAAGTACGTGATTAGTTTAAAATTGTTAAATGGGCATCTACTAGTATAGAAGCTCACTAAAACACAAGTTTAAATAGAGTATTCTTATGATTGTGGGTGGGAAAATACTCCAAGCAGACACCATACACTACCAAATAAATCTCCAAGATCAGGAATGGATTTCTGTTCTTTAAACTGTTAGCCAATGGAGTTCCATAAAGCCCCAAAACATTATAGTCTAGTGTCAATGCTATTGATTTCCCCTCCAAAATTTTAATGCTAAGACCATGTTGCAAAAGACAGCACACACTTGAATCACAAAACATGGGACATCAGACTAAAAATCACTTGGACTCTTCGCTTCTACTAACTACACACAGCTAGAGGAGAAAAAAATAATCTTTAGTTTTAGTGAGCTATGAACTTAGAAACTTGGAGAATTATAATCATGATCTGCCTAAAAGATACATACACCCACCTGTACAATAGTGACACAGATCTTAATGAAGTAACTAGTCACTCTTTTTTTAAATTTATTTTTCCATTCAAAAAAATTTACACTTCCTCCCCTCCTCCCATTCCCCTCCTGCTCCCTCACTCCCCCTTTTCCCTCCCTCTCCCTCCTTAAGAGAGGGCAGGGAATCCTGCCCTGTGGGAAGTCCAAGCCCCACCCCCCCCATCCAGTCCTAGGAAGCTTTGCATCCAAATAGACTAGGGTCCCAGAAAGCCAGTACATGCAGTAGAAACAAATCCCAGTGCCTTTATCAATGGCTTCTCAGTCAGCCCCCATTTTCAGCCACATTCAGAGAGTCCGGTTTGATTGCATGCTCATTCAGTCCCCATCCTGCTGGATTTGGTGAGCTCCCATTAGAACAGGCACACTGTCTCAGTGGGTGGGCCAACCCCTCACAGTCCAGACTTCCTTGCTCATCTTTTCCCTCCTTCTGCTCTTTAACTGGACCTTGGGGGCTCAGTCCATTGCTACTAGCCACTCTTAAAAGAAAAAAAAAATTTTTGTTTAAGACCTGTTCCATAAGATGAACCCTACACATCACACTGTCAATAAAAGCAAAAACCTATGCTTACAAATGCTATGGATCAAAAATAGAACATCTACTACTGCTATTTTTGCTAAATGGACATCGTATTAAACTGATTCTCAATGACTTATTCCTATGTCCATAGACATACCCAATGCTCAGTATCCATGTCAGTTAACACACGACTAGCTTTATGTTATCCCCTTTTTCATGTTCTTTAAATTCACTGCTCCTGTATGTGAGTCTGCCTTGGAGTGCATCAGTGTATGAGACAGTACTCCATTGGAGGAAATGACTTCCCTTCCTTGGCAGCAATCAAATATCAATAGCTCCTTTGCTAGTGGTGGGATTTCTTTCCTTCCTGCCCTCCAGCTAGTGGGGAGAGATCTGGAAGGAGCTGGGGCGAGAGATGAAGACCAGCAAACTATATTTCATAAAATTCTCAAGGAATAAATTAAACCATTATTAAAAACTTGGACAGTCTTTGGGGCCCATTCTCTTTGGACCTCCCAGAGTCTAGTCGAAGAGAGGGAAGAACAAATGGATGAAGACCATGATGGGGATACCCATAGAAACATCTAACCTGAGCTAGTGGGAACTCACTGACTCCGGACCTACTGTGGACAAACCTGCATAAAACTAAAGTAGGCCCTCTCAAGGTGGGTGACGGCTGAGTGGCTTACGCACAGTGTTTGGGGACACTGGCACGGAGGCCAGGATTTATCCCTAATGCTTGCTTGAACTGGCTTTTTGGATACCTTGCTCAGCCTAGATATAGGGGAGAACCTTGTTCCTGCCTGAATGTGATGTGTCAGACTTTGTTGACTCCCCAAGGGCAGCCTTGCCCTCTCTGAGGAGTGAATGGGGGTTGAGTGGGGCAAGTAGCTGGAAGAGGAGAGGGAATGAGAACTGGGATTGGTATGTAAAATGAGAAAAGATTGTTTTAAAAAATATATAAAGTTTTTTTTTTTTCTAAAAAGATTCTAAAAATGTCAGAATCAAAAGAGGAGTATCAGGGTCTCTCTATGCAGTATGCTGACCCAACAGTTCTAACACAGCTCTTTAATGTAAAGCTCTTTGTTCTTTTGAAATACGCTGTTGAAAACATCTGGAGGAGATCCCCATGCAGATGCTCTTTCTGGTATAGAAGTGTTAGGTGCCAACTTGTGTAGGCAATGGTACCTGGTGGCTTCCATCAAACACTAAGCTGGATGAGCTAAGAGTGTATTTTTTTTTTTTTACATGTGATTACTGCTTCAATTAACTGTCTTACCCGAAAGCAGACTGCCCTCTGTAACCTGTCTGTGCCTTGCTCACAGTCAGTAGTCTTAAGAGAAATATCCAGTCTCTGGGCTCACTTGCAGCATGAACTTCTTCCAAAAAGAGAGCCCCAGGAGGGCTCCTCATGAATAAACACTATGCTGCTGTTAATTCTGACTACAATCTGAAGGGACAGAAAAAGGCAAAGGATGCCTCCGTTTGGAGAGGACTGGGAAGAGGAGGTTTGAGGAAGTGGAGTAAAATGATGACCTCTCTACCACCAGACGACATCTATAGGAAACATGACCAATTACAAAGAAATAATAGAAATAGAAATCACAAAAGATAAAGAGTACTTACTTCAAAGTAGTGGTTGCTTCAGAGTAACTGAGAAGGGAAAAGGGAGACAGCAACTTTAATATTAATAACCACTTCATTAATATACATATATAATAAATATATTAAAATACATTTAAACTTTTACTTTATTTCTTATCCTACGGTGCTTGTGTATATGATGTGAGTCTGAAAGGTGGGTGCAGCTCAGAGAACTCTTATGAAGTGATCTCTCTTTACACACAGCTTCCACAGATCAAACTCATGCCCCATGCTCCTGCAGCTGACACTTGCATTCCCAAAGCCAATTCTTCAGCCTTGAAAAATATTTTCAATACCATCATTAAATGATCTTAGATACTAAGCTTTGTATATTTATTATCATTTAAAAATAAAAAAAATAAGAATAATATGCCTCTAGCACAAATGTGACCAGAAAATTATTATTCTATTATTGTTTATAGAAGAAAACAATAGTTTTAATGTGATTGTCCTTTATGATAAATAACCATCTTTGGAATTAGAAATACATGAAAAATTGTGTTTCAATAAAGGGCAATTCAGATTTAAATAATGTGAATCTACCTTATATAAAACCACTTTTTTTCCCCTTGAAGTTTGTCATCTAACAGAATAAAGAACAAGCTACCCTGCTATTTAGGAAATCAATTTTACTACTTTTTACAAATATTCTTCGACTAGAAATTTGAGTGCCTGAGCAGGGTGTTTTATAAACTGTCACATGTGTAACCTGGCTTCTTATTAATCCAATACCTTTTCTTTCTGTGTGGTAGTAAGTACCCAGTTTTCTATGCTCCAAGGAGGAATGTGTGTGCTTTTACACACTTTAGTCTCCTAAGACCAATCACAAGGTTATAAACTTTCTTCACCCCCCATTTTTTTAAAAAAGAAATCATGTTGTTTAAGACAAAAAGAACAATGGGGCAGCTGGAGTTCAAATGCCTGTTTTGGACCAAGTCCACATCGTGAGTATCAGTCATGAACCTCTGCTTTGTACGACATTTTTTTTTAACCTAAGCCCCGTTTCTCTTTCTTAACTGATAGAGTATCAAATACACAGCTATGCCATCTCTTAAGACTTAGAGGACTTGACTTAATATAGGACTAAAGCAACAGAAGTAAACTATGACTGTAGTCATGAGAACAAAAGACATGAGAAGCTCGACAAGTGATTCCATGCTGAAATCCAAGGCTAGAACATGCTGCTTCTGCATATGGCTAGCACAACAGGAAGTGATGGAGTTATTGTGAAGGATCAATTAAATTTATAGAGAGGCAGGTAAATTGTAATAGGAATTCTGCTTGATGGAAATCTGAGTGCCCGGAGCTGTAACCACTAAAGAAGTGAGAAAAGCCACCCGTCTACATGAGAAGATGTAGCCAACTAAAATCCAACAGGATCTGCTAAGGGTATCGGGAATAATTCATTGACATAGTGGGCCAAATCCTGTACGCAGGAAATACAAATGACATTTTTTCTTTTAGAGTTTTGTCTTAGAAATGGCTATTTCCTTTATTAAATGTTCTTCTGTTTGCTCTAATGCTGCCATTCACCGCATATCCTGGGTGAAGTATTCTGAAGTGGATGCTGGTTTTATTAAGGACCATGACATGCTATATTGTTTTAATGTTTCCTTATGAAGTTTGAATTTGAACAGCTTCATTGAGGCGCAATTCACATGTGTACAGTGTGCACAGTGGAGTGTACTTTTCTTTAATACGCTCACAATGTTATTAAATCAATTTTGAACATTTTCTTCATCTCATAAGCAAACCCCTAACTTATCCTCAGTCACAACCCAGTCTGACACAGTTCCTGAAAGCTCTTTTCTGTTGGTGGAATTTTTCTTATGCCCTCTGCGGCCGAGCTCACTCACTCCAAATAATTTAATCACGATGCATCTTTCTTGTATGACATATCACCTTACTGCTTTGTTTGGCTTAATGTTACATTGTGTGAGCATGTCACTTTTTTCCATTTATTTTTACATGTAGTACAAGCACACATCATATGTGTGCAGATGTATTTCTCATTTGGCTTGTTTGTGGAAAATAGCAGTTGATATCAATATAGCTATCATCCTTTATTGATCTCTATTGTATTTTTTGAGACATGATTTCTACCTGAACCCGGACCTTCTATTTTTGACTATATTATCTGGACACTGAGCTGGGGGGAAATCCGCCTATTTCTGCCTTGCCTGAGGAATGCTGGTTTATAGGCACCTACTGCCACATTTTAAATTAGATGTGTCTTAGTGTTCTGAACTCAGGTCTTTGTGCTTGTGTGGCTAGTACCCCACACACTGGGCAAACTTCTCAGGCCTGAATATGTCATATTTTTGTATGTAAGTATGCATGTAGTGTTCAATATATATAAATTCAAATGCACAGAAACACACAGTGTTGATTAGTATGATGGTGATTTTCTGAACACGGCTGCACAGGCTTAGTTTTCACCTAATAGTGGGATTGCGTGGCTGTTTGGTAACTCAGTGTGCATTGTTTGAAGATTAACTGCTTTCCATGGTGGCTGCACTATTCCAAACCTCATCTAGCAGTGTGTAATAAAGGGTGCATGTTTCTGCATCTTTGCCAACATTTGCAAATTGCCCGTCTTCTTTCTTTCATGATAGCCCTAGGAGTGGGTGTACAGTGGATTCTCATTGTGTTTCAGTTTGATTTTCCATTTGAGCTAAACACATCTTTTCATGTATTTTTAAAGGAATTTCTGTATCCATTTTGGAGAAATGTTCACACGAATGCTTTGCCCATTTATAATTTATTAGTGTTGATTTCTTTGTGCTTTTATTTATTTTGTTGAGAGATGAGTGGTTTTCAGACATGCTGAAGATGTGTTCAGGCATTCTCTGAGTTGTCTCTCTATTTCATTTATGGTGTCTGTTCTTACTTTTTGTAACCAGACAGAAGCGAGAGCTATTTGGAAACAGAAAATGCATCTTTCAAATTGGCCTGCCAGCAAGTCTTTAAGGCATTTTTTAAATTAATTATTATGTGGGAGGGCCCAGCCCACCATAAGTGGTGCTACCCCTGGGCAGGTGTACAAAAAAGAGATTTGAACAAGCCAGTAGGCAGCATTTCTCTGTGGTCTCTGCTTCTGTTCCTGCCTTCATGGCACCACCTCGAGTTCCTTTCCTGCCTTCCCTAAATAATAGCATGACAGGGAAGAGTAAGCCAAATAAATTCTTTCCTTCCCCCAGTTGCTTTTGTTCATGGTGTTTTTATCCCAGCAACAGAAAAGAAACTAAGACAGTGCCTTTGGGAAAAAAAAGTTTTAAAATTAAACAACTTTAAGATTTGTTTTCTTTAGCTTGATACACTTTGGTGTCATGCCGAAGAAGTAATTACCTCATTAAAATTTTTATATATAAATATATGTGTATATGCCACATATTATATATTACATATATAATATCATATATGTAACAATAATTCCTAAAAAAGAAGAGGTAAATAATTGGAAAGGGGGCAAAAGGGAATTTGGAGGAGGGATAGCAAGGAGTAGAAATGACATAAATATTTAAACTTGTAAATTAAAAAGAAAAAGAATAGATTCACCTGTGCTAAAAATCTTGAATTCTTCTAAGATTTTTTAAACAGTCCTTACACTTAGGTCTGAGATCCAATTTGAGTTAATTCTCTATGGCCTACAGTTGGGATTTCATTATTATCAACCGATCTGGGACGACTTGAAGTGATGCTTATTGTGTTTTAAAACCACCATGGTATGAATTTCTCTCATCATTTCAGTTGTGAGTCTTGGCCTTTTAATGGCTGAAAGAACATGAGGAAAAATTCAAATTATTCTAGCAATTGCTTGTCAAGAAGATGTTATCTCTCAGTGTTACCTTGGAACCAGATATGGTTTAGGTGTTTATGCTGTCCAGAACTCACGTTGAAATACACTCCTCTGTGCAACGGTAGTATGGGGTGGTCCCTCAGCAGGCAGCTCAAACAAAATCAGACCTCAGCTCCAAGCTCCAAGGAGCTTTCCAGCCTCTGTGCCTTATGAAACTGGTGACGAGATAGTTTGTTGCTTCTGTTATGTGGACACACACCAACCATGGTCTCTTTATGGAAGCAAGAGCAACCGTAACCAAATTTCAAATGCTAGGGCCTTGATACTTGATTTCCAGACTTTGGAACTGTGAGAAAATAAATATCAATGCTTATGAATTATTATGAAGACTCGGATATTTGCTCATAGCAGCGGAATGGACCAAGAGAGCATCTTATGGGGGAGGCCACTGAAGTAAATGTGAACTCTTACACTTGGAGATTTAAATCCTTTTTATTCACCTTTTCAGCACCACACTTCATGTTTACTGTGGGATGCTATAGAGCAGAAACTTAAAAAAATCTGAAAATATAGCCTTGTCCCATTTTCCTAGGGTAATTGGTTATTGTAGGCCCCTTACATTTCCACATGAATTTTGGTGCCAGGTAGTCAAGTGTCTCCAAAAACACTAATGGAAGTTTGGGACGGGTTGCTTTCCATTCTCAGATAAGTATAGAGAATGTCGCATCCCTGATGCGGACCTACAGTGCCTTCCTCATCTTTTTTTGCTTCAATGTGTGCAAACTTCAAGTCTGTTCTGTTGTTTATCATACATATTTTATTCTGTTTAAAGTTACTGTATTTTATTTGCTTTCTTGATTTCATTTGCAGACTGTTCCTACCAGTTGTATTTTTTTTTAGAATTGATTTTTGTATATTGAATTCGTGTTCTGAAAACTTGTTGGCTCTTACATTAACTCTAATAGTATTCTTGTAAATTATTTATGATTTTTCTCCATCCAACATACATAATATGAGCATGTTTTTAAAAAAGGATGAAAGTACAGTCCAGCAAATATCTAAGGTGGTAACATGGCTGCTTCTTACCAAGTGCTTTACACTCTGCTCAAGTACACTATAGCTGGGAGTAGCAACACAATCACTGTGAGTGTGCGTGGCACTGCAAACTCCTGTTGATGCCACTGGGCAATGTGAACTCTTCTGCTGTATTAGTCTGAGACCACTGTTGCAAACCTGGTCTATCATTGAGCCCTATGAAGAAAATCTTTGTACTGGAGATCTACCGCTACTATTTTCCTTTGTCATTGACTAATTTTGTTCATTAAGAAATTTATACATGTAAAAAAAGTGAATGCCCATTATCTTCAGCCCCTACTCTCCCTTATTTTCCTCCATCTATCAACACCAGCATCCCTAAAAGTCCTTTCCCACATACATGCCTTTTGTTGCAAGACTCACTTCATTTAACCAACGTTAGTGTTGTGACCACAGTTTTGAAACTATCCA
The DNA here is from genome assembly GCF_014885135.2 of Alexandromys fortis. Taxonomy (NCBI): domain Eukaryota; kingdom Metazoa; phylum Chordata; class Mammalia; order Rodentia; family Cricetidae; genus Alexandromys; species Alexandromys fortis. Next base: position 2,301,604 of record NW_026068026.1, on the reverse strand, counting down.
CTGAGTCGTGGTGGGCTCTTCAATGGGTACAAAGCTGAACACATTGAGGCCCTCGCTTCCATATCTGTAAGTCGCCACTAGTTCAGCAGAGTAGTATAGAACCATGGGAGCCCCTCCTCCATTTATGGCTGTTGACCAGGCTAATTGTGCAGGTTACTGAAGCTGCTGAGACTTTTGATTGTAATGTCTGTGTCTTTCCCAGAAGATGAGTTATCACAGCCCTTCTGTTTATTGTCTAGTTCATGTATCGTTTCTGTCCATTCTTCTACATTGCTACCCGAACCTTAGAGGAGAATGGATGCATCATTTCCTTCCATTCTTCTACATTGTTGCCTGAAACTTAGAGGGAAAGGGATGCACATCTTGTATAGGACTCAGCACTCAAACATAACTTAGTCTTAACACCATATACAGCCATGTCTCTTCTAGAGTCATCACCATTCACTACAAGAGGCTGGGGAATTCTCTGATTAAAGCTGAAAGCAGCAGTTGTTGATGGATATAAACATACTTGTTAGAAGCCAGTATAATACCATGTCAGCTTAGTTAGCAGCAACATTTGCTCCCCTGATATAGCCTATGACTTCTCCATCCATGCATTTTTAAACTGGGCTTAAAGTGCTTGGTATGGATTTCCTCCTGAGTAGTGACCTCAAACCCAGTCAGTGGGTACTTGGTTGCAATCGTAACATTATTGCATAAGCAAACATATATTGCCTTGCAGCTGGTGTTACCTTCACTTTTCTATAGAGCTCAAAACTGAGTGAGAAACTAATATCTTTTCTCTCTCGGTAGCTTACACAGCACCTTCTGATGCTATGGAAACTAACTAACTTCCAGATCAGTTCCTGTCTGGCTTCTCTATATTTTGAAATTGTGATTCGTTGTGGCTTCTGCAATAGGGTTTTACCATGCAGTTCTGTGATAAATCAAGTAAGTTAGAAGAGCAAGTATTTGAAAGCCTCTGCCAATCTTATGATCAATAAGTTTTAGGGAAATATTCTATATCTTGCAATAGAATAGGAGACCAGAGGCACCAATCCGGACTCTATACTCTGTAAAACTTTCAATCACAATAGATGAAGAAAATAAGCTATCTCACAAGAAAATTGTATTTAAGCAGTATTTAGATACAAATTCAGCCTTTCAGAAGGTGCTAGAAGGTAAACTCTAACCTAAAAGGGGTAACCACACCAAAGAAAACACAGACAATGTATAATCCCATATCAGCGTATCAAAAGAGAAGCACATATACACACCACAGCAACAACAACAACAACAACAAAAACAGGAATCAACAGACACTGGTCATTGATATCTCTCAATATCAATGGCCTCAATAATCCCCAAATAACACAGACTAACAGAATGGATATGAAAATAAGAGCTATTCTTCTGCTGTATTCAAAACTAACACCTCTATGTCATGAATAGATACCACCTCAAGGTAAAAGGATGGAAAATTTTTTCTCCAAGCAACTGAACCTAAGAAATGAACAGGTGTAGCCATTTTATTATCTGACAAAATAAACCAAATCAAAACAAATTAGAAAAGATAAGGAAGGACACTGTATATTCATCAAAGGAAAAATCTATCAAGATGGCATTTCTAGTGATAATAACCAGAAACTGGAAACACCTAGATGTCCTTCTACAGAAGAATGGATAAATAAATGGCAATGGGTTTTTGATCCTACTGCACCTATTGGTTCTGTGGGAGCCTAGGCAGTCTGGATGCTCACCTTACTAGACCTGGATGGAGGTGGGTGGTCCTTGGACTTCCCACAGGGCAGGGAACCCTGATTGCTCTTTGGGCTGACGATGGAGGGGGACTTGATTGGGGGAGGGGGAGGGAAAGGGGAGGCGGCGGTGGGGAAGAGACAGAAATCTTTAATTAATTAATAAAGAAATAAATAAAAAATGTGGTACGTTTACAAAATGGAGTGTTAGTCAGCCTTAAAAAATGAAGTAATGCAATTCAAGGGTAAATGGATAGTTAGAAAAAATCGTTGTAAATTAGGCAACCCAGGACAAGAGCCACAAATATGGTATATATTGGTTTACATGTAGATAGTAGATGCTAAGTCAATAGTAACTGAGCTACAGTCTTTGGAGCCACATAAGTTAGGTATGGAGTAAAGGACTGGAGAGGACAGATGGAAATCTTTTATGTAGCTATGGTAGTTGGGGAGGTAGACTAGAGTGAGAGGATCAGGTGGGAAGGAGGGAGAACCTGAGTGATGGCATAGGGAGCACAGGGAGAGACAGCTAAAACTAAGGGCCGTTTTAGGTACAGCATGGATATCTGATATAGTAGAAGCTTCCTATAATATAGACATATATAAAGACGATATCAATAGAGTCATCAAATAATGGGGAAGACAGAATCTGAACTGACTATCTCTCATCACCAAATGAAGCTTCCAGTACCAGAACAGGGTTACATTTAAATGAGTTTTTGACCAAAGGGGTTCCTAAACAAAGCAGGTTATTGTCAGAATTGGTCTACACAAACTGGTAGCAAGGCCTCATTTCTGAGGACGGCATCTATACACCATGCTAAATATGGAGAAGTTGAGTTGGTACATACACAGAGCCTTCAGCCCTATGTTACAGCATCCTTGGTACAAGAGGACACTCTGAATGCTACCAAAGAAGAAACAAAAACACCAACCCAGCCATAAGCCCTGAACACCAACCCAAACACGGGCTCTTTGATCTGCAATAGTGTTGTGCCTGCAAAATATGCTAGAGTAATGGAATCTCAAAGCTTATGGGAGACCAACCAATATCTGATTTGACTAAAGGCACATTCTACCAAATGGAACCCGAACAAGATCATGCTTGGGTGACCAAGAATTGAGACTAGTTAGCTTAGCGACCTAGGATAAAGCCAATTACTACTGTTCTAAAAACAAATCACAGAAAAAAAATCACGACTCCTGATGACATTTTGCTGTACTCATAGATCAGATCATTGCTCAGCTATCACGAGAAAGCTTCCTCTTCAGCAGATGGGAATAATAGAGAGACCCACCACCAGTCAGAATGAGGAACCATGGCACACTCAGCCCTACATGGGATGTCTCCATCAAACCCCTCTCCTCAGGCCTCAGGGAACCCTGTAGAAGAGGAAGTTGAAAGAATTTAAGAACAGAGGAGATGAAAAACACCAAGAGAACAAGCCTTCTTCATCCATACGATCAAAGCCTATTTGAGCACATAGACTGAGGCCGAGTGCCTAGGGTCTGCTCAGGTCCCCACTGAAGAGAGAGTAGACAGACATATGACCCCATCCCTAATTTGAAAAAAATCTGCAATTGATGCTTACTTGCAAATGAAAGCTTGATTTCCTCCATGAAGGTCTCACTAGGAGCACAGACTACTATTAAGAATAGGTTGCATGCCCAGCAGAAGATGCCAATAGAAAACTGATTCAATGACATTTTTGGAGCTTCCTTCTCCAACATGTGTGTCACAGCTATGTTCATAGCAGTATTATTTGTAATAGCCAGAACCTGGAAACAACCTAGATGCCCTTCAATAGAAGAATGGATGAAGAAAGTGTAGAATATATACACATTAGAGTACTATGCTGCGGTAAAAAATAATGACTTCTCAAATTTTGCCTGCAAATGGATGGAAATAGAAAACACTATCCTGAGCGAGGTAACACAGACCCAAAAAGATGAACATGGGATGTACTCACTCATAATTGGTTTCTAGCCACAAATAAAGGTCACGGAGTGTATACCTGGTGAACCTAAAGAAGCTAAACANATAAGGGGGGACGGGGAGAGAAAAGTGAGAAGGGGAAGATTGGGGGAACTTGGGGAAACAGGAAGATTGGGATAAAGGAAGGTTGGTTAGGGGAGCAGGGAAGCACATATCTTAGTTAAGGGAACCATCTTAGGGCTGGCAAGAGACTTGAACTTAGAGTGGCTCCCAGGAGCCCAAGGCAATGTCCCCAGTTAGTCCCTTGGGAAGCTGAGGATAGGGAACCTGAAACGACCCTATCCTATAGCAATACTTACGAATATCTTCCATATCACCATAGAACCTTCATCTGGTGATGGATAGAGATAGAGACAGAGACCCACACTGGAGCACTGGACTGAGCTCCCAAGGTCCCAATGAGGAGCGGATGGAGGGAGAACACGAGCAAGGATGTCAGGACCACGAGGGGCGCACCCACCCACTGAGACAGTGGGGCTGATCTATTGGGAGCTCTACAAGGCCAGCTGGACTGTGACTGACTTCTCACTCTTAATAATCTCAGTGCTCCATTCAACTGGTATGATGTGAGTTTTTTATACTAGTTTCCTCTCTTTGGCTTTTTTTTTAAATTAAGAGACTTCACTATTTAATATTTTGAAAAAAAAATAAAGAAGCAAGAAAGGTGATTTTTTTTCCCTAGGACAAAGCACACAATTTGTTGTCCAGTGCCTAATCTCAGCCCTGAATATATACATTTAAGTAATATTAGACACACAGAATCAGTTAAGAATATATATACATATATAAATAAAATACATACATACATACATGCTTATAATAACAATTAGTGAATAATATGCCATGGATTTAATGAAAATCATGGAGGGGTATATGGGAAGTTTTGGAATGAGGAAAAGGAAGGAGGAAATGTAATTCCATTATAATCTCAAAAACACCTTTGATTCCTTGACCCTTTAAGAATAAACACTATAAAGTAGCCTACATTATTGTCTCTTTATCATATTTTAAAATATAGATTATTTAGTAACTAGAATATGTCTGAAATGTGTTTTCAGTTACATATTCACAGTAAGTAAATACAAGAAAATATCACATCCAGAAACAGTTTTCTGATATGGCAACATCATTATTCATTGGAGCACTCTTCATATTAGCATTCTAAATGAAAAATTAGCCTCAGTCTCCAATTCACATTTAACAATCAAGTCTGGACACAGTGATATTGATTCAGAATTTTGGAACATCACTTTCCATCATATCATGTTTCAACAAAATGTACCATGGCACAAGGAGCCCGGCCTGAATCTTGATATGAACAATTACAAGAAGGAAATAAATGGATCAGCTCCACCGAAAGGAAACCCAGAAGACAAAATTTGCATGTAGTGACATCTACAGAAAGCTAGTACCCAACAGACACAGGCACGGCAGACTCCCCAATGGAAGGTCAAGGTTCCTGCTTCCTAATGAAGAAGCAAGAGCTCTGAGAATGGACTGCTTTCTTTCTGAAAGGTAATTCATTAATTTTTAAAAATCCTCCTACACCATTTACTCCCTCAATGCCCTTCATTCAGACTGTCTTTGAACTGAGTGAATGACATGTTTGGCAAGAGCTTCCTGAGAAAGGCAAGATCGAGGCTATGCAGAAGCACCTAGGGTTCCTTAAAATAGCAGTTAGCTGCCATTTCTGGGGATGAGGCAGATGAAAACCCTACATGATCAGATGTGACCAAAACTAATGTTTGCAGAAAAACTGTTTTGATTTAGCCCGTTCTTGTTAGCACAAGATCAGCAGAAAGAAAACAAACAAAGAATAAGAAGTCATAGGATGTCATCTCAGGATGTCCCCCTGGGTCACTCCATGCAGAAAGTGCCCAATGTGCAAGCATGGGGACCGGAGCTTGGAACCATAACACCCATGGAAAAGCTGGTCTCACAACATATAGTCAGCGCAGGAGAAATGACCCCATGGTGAAGAGCACTGACTGGTCTCCCAGAGGATTTGGGTCTATTTCCAGCCTGCTTGTGGGGCTCACAAACATTTAATTTCAGTTTCAGAGGACCCAATGCCCTCTTTTGGATCCTGTGGACACCAGGCACTCATTCATATAATATTCAGACATAAACACTGGCAAAAAAAATCGCACATGTAAGGTAAAATAAAATCAAGAAAAGCCCAATGCCCCTGCCCTGCTGTATGCTAGGACCAGTGCTCAACAACAGTTTTAAGCTCCTACTTTAAGCTCCTACTCTAAGGCTACCCACCCAGAGCAGTGAGCCTCAAGGTCCCCAGTAAGAGAGCCCGGCACCCTCAGCCTGGGCTCCAGGGGCTCCTGTGTTCTCCTGGATCCTGCACTGCCTGCCCCGTCCTTCCTTCTGTCCCTGGATCACTGGGCTACCAGGCGGCCCTGTTTAGGTGCTGAAGAGTTCCATCTGGACGGGTGAGTGTGTGCTATCCAGGGGCGATAGTCCCGGAAGAGAGCACAA
>NW_026068026.1:2216469-2289807 GCF_014885135.2 Alexandromys fortis | reverse complement strand
GATGGAGCGGGGAGGACTTTGGACTTTCCACAGGGCAGGGAACCCTGACTGCCCCTCAGACTGGAGAGGGAGGTGGAGAGGAGTGGGAGGGAGGGGGAGAGGAGAGGGAGGAGGGGGGGGAAAAGGGAGACGGGGAGGGAAATGGGAGGCGGGGAGGAGGCGGAAATCTTTTTTTTTCAATAAAAAAATTACATTTAAAAAAAAGAGTAAATAAGAAGCTTGAAAAAAAAAAAAAAGAAAAGCCCAATGGTGGTAGAACATGCCTTTATTCCCAGCAGTCTAGAAGCAGAGGCAATCAGATCTCTGTAAGTGCAAGGCCAGCCTGGTCTATAGAGTGAGTTCCAGGAAAGTCAAGACTACAGAGGGAAATACTGTCTCAAAAAAGAAAGTGAAGAAAAGTAGAACTTAGAGTCCATGTAGATCCAGTGACTATGTATATTTTATCAACCTAGGTAAATTATCTTGTAAAAAGAGATATTTAGTTAAATATTGAGATGATTTTTTTTTCCTGAATGCATAAAGGTTCATGAGCGTAAGGCTATGGGAGCCCCTGCAACAGCTTCTCTCAGATCATAAAAATTTCCTTCCTGGCAGAGTCTGGTGATACCAAGCAGGGAATATCAAGAATGATTGAAAGAGAGGGATCTGCTATGAAGACAATCCCCACTCACTTTTCAAATTCATAGCCTTAGGTGCATTTTCTTTTATAAAGTAAATCCCTTACTTATTCCTTCAATTTTATGTTGCTATCGAAAAAGTGACACATTTTGAAATACATATTAACATGGGTAAAATGCAGGCATATGGTCACTTTAAAGAAAACCCTCAAATGATAAACATCAGACACATCATCATCATCTTCAAACGTTATTCAGGGATCACTGTAGATGGCATATTATGAAATATTGTAAGAGCCAGAGGAACATGAAGTTTGCTGTAAGACTTTGTCTCCTATGCACATTAGAGAAGCTCTACCCATGAAGCCTCAGCAACATGTCTGCTGACACAGGACCTGCACGAGGAAGACACTAATAGACATGGAAGCAGGAAAGTCACGAGGCCTTGATTCTAGAAGAGGAACTACAGGCTACAAAGGGATGCAAAAGCAGGAGAAGCAGTCTTCCTCAAGAAAGAACACACTAATTGGTGGTATCAAATGGTCAGTCCTGAAGACATACACACAAGTAACACTGTACTAAGCAGATGGTTTTTATATATTTAGGAAAAACAGTCAAAGAAATAGAGGCTGTGAATTCATGAATGTGAAAGAGAACAAGGGTGGTGATAGGGGAGTGATTTCTTAATAATAAAGAAACTGCCTCGGCCCTCATAGGACAGAAAATTAGGTAGGCGGAGTAGACAGAAGAGAATTCTGGGAAAAAGAAGCTGAGGGTGAGTCGCCATGATGCTCCCACTCCAGACAGACGCAGGTTAAGATCCTCTCTGGTAAGCCAGCTCATGGGCTACACAGAATATTAGAAATGGGTTAGAACAATATGTAAGAGCTAGCCAATAAGAAACTGGACCTAGCCGGGCCAGGCAGTGTTTGAAAGAATACAGTTTCCGTGTAATTATTTCTGGGTATAAACTAGCCATGCGGGCGGCCGGGTGCCGGGGACGCAGCCCTGCCGCTCCTACTTCAACAGGGTGGTACATGGGAGGGATTTGAAGGAAGAAGGAGAAAGAAAGGGGAAATGATACAGCTTAAAAAACTAAAAAAAAATAATTTTTAAGAAACGACATTCAGAAGCAGGTCTTCCAGGTAACCCCAAACAAGCCTTAGTAAACAAAAGACAAGGCCAGTTTCAAACAAGCTACCTGCTGTGCATTGTCACTGTGTATCAGAGTACTAAATCCCCATTGCATGGGGGCAGAACAAGTTCCTACACCAACAAAGGAACTCTAAGCAGATGCCTTAGTGAGCTCTTAGAACCAGGAAAGATTATTGCTATTGGATGTATATAATGAGAATTAGAAACAACTAGAGGATCAAAATGACTAAGTTACAGACAAATAAATCCGCAGTCATTGTCGTTTACTATTGTTCGTAGGGGAGATAAACTTTCTGACTTGCTCTGCTAAGAAAGTGGTAAGCAGTAGGCACAACATCTTCGTGAAAGCAGGATTTTCAGTCTGTGTCATGTGTATGTGTATACATGATTTGTACTTTAAATTTGCTGAAATGCTATCATGGATAACAGTGGAAAGAAATTCATGAGTCATATGAGTTATATTTTCCATTTTTCTAATGCCCACTTCTCAGATGTGTCTTTTATGGTCTGGATTAGTTCTTATTGGCAATGTGACAACTTCATGGCTTTTCACAGCCATCATGGAGTCATGTTCTACACAAGCTTTATCTGTAAAGTAGCGGCCAGACGGAAGCTGCGCGACAGCAATTTCAGAGCAGAACATAACTAACTATGACAGCAAGAGCCTTCCGGGCACAGGAGCAGGGAGTCATGTGGGATGGACTTCAGACAAGGGCTGTTGAACTTACTCAACAGAGTCACAGTTCGAAAGAATCTGAAAGACGCTTTTCCTCTTCTTTTGATTTCTTGAGGATGCCACCAAAGGCCTGTCACAGTGACACAGTCCCAGCCTCGGCTTTATAACAGCACTCTCACCTGGCCAATTCATAACTTACATTAAAACTTCTCAATCTAAACCCTGAGAGTGTGCAAGCAAATTATTCAAGTTAAAAGAAACCCAGCAGGGAAATGCAGAGCCTCAAATCCCCTTACTAATTTTAACTTCGTATAGCTCACGATTTTGAAATAATAGGAAGATCTCAAGAGAAATCAGGATATACAGCAACCAGCGAGTCTGGACTAATGGCGAGAGCCTCTTTGTTCTTTAGCTTAAATTAAAGTCATTTGCAAACAAATATGGGATCGCTGTTTTAACTTCCAGGGTTTCTTTTCTCTCTGGTGTTGCACTCTGGTTTAATGTGTGAGACTAATAATTTGTTGCTAGTCTATGTTGTCAAATTTATATCACGTAGTCATCCACCATCCACCATCTCTTTGGCCATAGGAACCTATGGGAAGACACTGGTAGCTAGCCACCTTTCGTGTCTTATGGTAAGGACATACAGTGCGACCGGAGTACACTAAGTCAAATGGAAGCACCAGAGCCGGACTCAGGGTCCAATGCAGTCACCTGGTTCATGCCTTCATTGAGCCAGGATTTACCACGTGTTTGCAGTGAACCAGAAATAACTTGGGACACTGAGGAAAACACAGGGAACAAGCAAGTAAGATGGCCATCATCTTTATCTTGTTTGATTTGAATGTTCTAGCTGGAGGTCACAGTAGCAGAAAGAAAAAGGAGAAAGTAAATAACTGTAAATTCCCTCAGATACAACCTGCTGTGAAGAAGAGAAGGCTTGCCAGGCTCCTGGGCTAATTCACTAGGTTTGTGAGCTGGAGAAAATGGTCGGCTGTCTCCGAGACACTTTAAAGTTAGGTAGGTAGTAATATTACCACTTTCTAGGGGAAAGTGCCAAACACAAAGAAAGGACTCAAAGTCAAAGTCATTGTTCTCGCTGCTAATTAAATTTGTTAATTAACCTTGATGTTCATTTTCTCTGTCTATGACTACTTACATTTATCCCTCAGATTAAAGGGCTATTTATTACTTTCTAAACTAAAACACTGTTTCAATCCGGCTGCCTGTGTAACAGAAAACAAAGATTAAGCATGTTCCTGCTCCCGGGGAGTTATGATACATCCATGACAAACTGCTTTTTACTTGTCAAAACGGTTAACTGAGGAAGATACTCAAAGTCGTTTCTTACACCTCTGAGGTGGAGGGGTGACCCCCCAATTCTTCTTCATAGAGGACTGAACTCATTACAGAGAAAAGTGAGATGCAAAGCTACATAGCAGTGACTGTTCCCTGGTCAGTAGCAATAGCTTACCATCTTGATCCATGATGTGTAGTTCAACAAGACTTAAATGGGATGTTCCTCAGGGCTGCCATTGACCTATGTACCAGGATGGGTAGAAAGAGCATTCCCAGAAAAGGTCACATGCAGACTTTGTTATCAAGTCAAGCAACCTTTCTGACACTCACTTTGCACATCTCTGAGATAGGGACCCTTAAGCTCTTAGTTGTATGTAAACATGGAGAGCTTGTCCTGGAACTGTTAATACGATGTTAAAACAGAAGATGAGCCTGTGTTTCTCTTACTCCAATGTATCTGTCATTTTTCTGGAAGTGAGCACATGAAAATTTCAGTGCATCTCTGAAATGATCAGCATTCAACATCTGAGAGAGTTATTCTGCATTTACCATCAACTGTCCCTATCAGCATATTCGGAGTCTAAGCAGGCACTAGAAATACATGGGAAAAGAATTGCACATATACTGAAAACATTGTAATTCCACAAGCAATTCAGGATCCATTTCCATAATGTTTACTTTGCATTAAGACAAAGAAGTAATCTCAGTATGATTTAGAGTCTACTGGAGGGAATGTGGATATTATACCATTTTATGTACAAAAAATTTGAATGAGATGGATTTTAGAATCCATTGTGTCTTAGAACCAGTCTCCTGTAGATATAATTACTATGAGGTCTTAGAGTATTTTTTACTATGTAATAGAGAGTCCCAAGTGTTAATATTGTTCTAGTAGGCAGTAAATGTCATTCATCAATATGGATTCTAGTATCTTTAAGAAAAACTATATATTTGAGAAAATGCAATTTTTTTAAAAAACAAAGACTACTAGCAACACTAATAATTACAATAAAATACTGTAATACTAATAGCCAATATTTGCAGAGATCATTCTGTACTTCAAGTCCTGTTCTTAGAAATTTATGTTATTTTACTTAAGTGTATTTGAGTTATGAGGCTAAGGTCATGGTGTGCCACTGTCTGGGTTAACAGCACAGTTGGACTGGCATTAGTCATTCTTGACAAAGTGCTTGTAGTGAGCCCAGTGTTTGTCAGATTTCTTTTTGTAAAGTGAAGTCTTCCATTGTCCTTACACCTCAGCCATCTTGGTTCTTCAAAGACCAGTATTCCATAATGTCTATGTGCCACATTCTCTCTATCCATTCATCAGTTGAACGACATTTAGTTTATTTCTGTTTCAATTTGGAGCTTGTATCATTTGATCAAAGTAAATTATGTCTTGTTAATAAACTATGTAACTCCATCCTATACCAACCCAATTTGTATGTGTTTATTTAAATTGAGGTACCTAATTGTATGGTAGCCATTAACTTATCTTTAAAAAAAATTATTAAGATCAAAAGTTATATGTAATTGTACAGTCAGAACAAATTCAATAAACTTATTAGAAACAGAAAATACTCTACATCCCCATAGGTAAAATCATTATGATGAATATTATTCATGAAACATTTTTTCTTTAACCAAAATAAATTTTCTTTAAAAATAAATCAACAAACATTACAAGATTATCAAAATCAAGTCAGATTTGGGAATCATTGGAAGAACAAATGATCGAAACATGTGTCATGGCTTTCAGATGGGTGATATAAGCAACAAAATACATGGTTAGTAGAAAAAGACAAGATCTGAGTCAGTTGGAAGCATGGGGACCATGGGAGAAGGTTGAAGAGGAGGGGAGAGGAAGGAAGGGGAGCAGAGAAAAATGTTCAGCTCAATAAAATTAAAAAAAAATTGAGGTGATTTACTTATAAGTTGTTACCTCCTTACTGGCACTCACTTGGGTTTGAATTCTCCCTCTCCAGTCAGTCACATCTCTCCACACTGATGGGAAAAGAGACTCAGAGTCCCCAGTGCAGAGCTGATGACCACCCCTTGGGGGCCTTTCCTTGCCACAACTCTTTCTGAGCATCTAAAGATTTTAAAAAGAGGAGAAGGGGGAGGAGAAAATGGAGGAGGAAGAGGGGAGGAAGGGAAAGGAGGAAGAGGGGAAGGAGGAAAGGAAAGAGAAGGAGGGGGAGGGGAGAAGGAGAGGAAAGAGAAAGAAAGAAAAAAAAACATACATAACCAGGACCTGCAGAAAAAAAACAGTCTAGAACTTTTATTTAGCAAGTTTAATTTCTGAGCTTTAAATGTGCTTCTCACCCCCGGTTTTGACTTCAATAATTTTACTAGACACTTATTGGGAAAGGTGTGATTTGTGGAGCAGGGATACGTGCTATAGGACATGCTACCATGGAGTATAAAATATGACAAGCTATATGAACTGGGAGCTATAGAAACACTTTTATTTTTATAAATCTATAGAGAAAGTCTGCTTGATTTACCAATATGCCTGTGTGGGGCTTAGTAAACAAACGGCAAAAACAATTGAGAAACTTTGGCTAACACAGGTAAGTTTCAAGCACTTAGTTACACGCAAGTCACCAGTCTGGGATGACACTAAGAGTCCCAATAAACAAGTAACAGAATGCCATTGTGTGTTTCAAGACAGCTCCAGCATGCCCTTGTCAGCAGATGGAGGGCAACAAGGCTGTTAGTCTGGCAACTGTGGACACGTAAGTGAGCATGACATTTATAGTTCTTTTATTTAGGATCTAGAGAAGTCACCAAATCTGTACTATAGTAATGGTTGATACTTGCTTCAGCTGTCCCTGATTTGTAAATAAAATAATAAAATTTTAACACCAATTTTGTCATGCCTACATCCCCCCTGGTGATTTTCATCCCCAAATATTTCCATTAATTTCCACAAATTGGCTCCATAGTGGTTGTTTTCCTCCTTGGGGGGTATTGTGAATGACTGTGCATATTTCTTACATATTTTGAGGCTCACAGCTCTGATATACTATTGGCAGAGATGAGCAGTTTTTAAAAACTGGTGGCCCTCACCCAATTTCCTACTTGTGTTTTTTCTGGGTAGATGACAACTGTTAGTTTATATCTTTGGATTTTCTGGTTGCTTATTTGGGTGACTGCAACTTGGAATGCCCATCTTCCTGTAAAATTCTTAGACCGTCTGCCAATCATTCCTCAGCTAAGGTGGGACTTCGTGCCTACCTCCCTTCTCCAAGCTGGCTTGTGGTTTCACTGGTCTTAACCTATGTTGCTACATCTTCTGTGCACAACTCTGCCCAATTTCCCTGTTGTGTGTACAAAACGCTGGTCTCTGCATTCATCCACCAATAGTGGTTCCTACAGTCATTTTTACCCTTCTTCTATAAAGACTCCTGAGCCCACAGACGAGGGTGTATGATATAGATGTGCTATTTAGAGCTGAATACTCACTAGTCACTTATGTCCTGAGGTCTGTTCATCATCATCTACTGCAAAGGGAAGCTTCTCAGGAAAGCGTTAAGGGCTGCATTAATCTATGAGCACGAGTCATTAGGAGTCGGTTTAATACTCACTCACTCTCTCATTAGGAGAGTAATAGTAATAGCTTTTCCCCTGGGACCTAGGACCTGTCCTGACACAGGATCTTGATCCCAATAACTGTTCTAGGTTTGGGTTCTATCTTGTGGATTGGCCATTAGAACCCATTCAAAAAGTGGTTGTCTACTGTCATGACATTTTTTGCTACTGTTGAACCATGGGGTGTCTGATCAGATAAGTTAATGCTCACTAGGTTCACAGCTATGTAAGATGGGTGGTTTCTTTTCTCCTATGGTACCATGCTGCACGGTGAAAGCTAAACAGTAGAGGTGAAACTTCCAGAACAATCCCAACTTGATTTCTCCATGTATGTCACATACTCAAGTATGCAATGTCTTTAGCAGCAGGGTCTTACTGTCAAGTTCAAGAGGGTAACCAAGAGCAATAGCAATAGCCTGTATATTGGGAGGGGGAATCTATGGGACTTTACTGGCCAACAGAGGTAACCCAATTCTGTTCCAAAAGAAGTAACCCAATTCTGACACTGGACTTTTTGCTAGCCTGTAGTATCTAGATTGTGGAACCCTACATTATAGGCTAACTTCATTTAACAATCCCCCCAACACACAGACACACACACAGACACACAGACACACAGACACACAGACACACACACACACACACACTTTCTTCAGTTGTTCCTTATAGGATGTTTTCAGGAGGTCTTCAGTGTTAGTTATTTACCTGGATATTCTCTCCTCCACCCGTCCCACCCAGCCCTATCCCATTTAACCCTTCCTCTTCTGTTATTCACTTTATATCCCTGCATTGCATCCTCCCTCCCTGGACACCACCCCTTCCCTGTGACTCCTTGCTACTTTCCTGACCATCATAGATATTCTAAACAAGACATGTTTATCTAAAAATTCAAAGCTAACTTCCACAAATGAAAGAAATACGGTACATTTGTCTTTTTGACTTGAGGTTCCCTCACTCACAATGGTTGTTTCCACACCAACCATTGACAGGAGAATTTCACAATTTCATTTTTTGACTGTTGGATAATATCCTTTTGTGCAAGCATATTATATTTTTATTACCCATTAATTCATTCATGGATATCTAGGTTGTTTACATTTCCTGGCTATTTTGAGAATAGATAGATCATTTGGCAAATAAATTTCTGGCTTTTTGAGGAAGCTCCTCTCTGACTTCTATAGCAACAGCACTATTTTTCTCTCCAACTAGCAATGAATAGTTCTCCTTTCCCCTATTGCAGGCTCTGTGCTTATCACAAGTTTGGAGAAGGCTATAAAGAACAACATCCCCTCTCACACAAAATCTAGCACATTATACTCATAAAATTGACACTTGAAATCATCTTGATGAGTTTTTGTATTTCCTTACTTCACATAATTAATTAAAAAGGACACAAAAAATATGTCTGTTGACTCTCTTGGGTTTTATTATTAATATCATTATATGACTTTGGTAATCTATAACTTGATTCCTTGGCTTGAATTTGTGTTTGTTTTGTTTGTTTGTTTACTTATTGTGTGTTCATAATCATATGCCATAGGACCCTGCAGTGGTCAGAAGACAAACTTGGGAAATCAACTTTTGCCTTCCACCTTCTGTGAGAGGATTTCTCTTGCTGTCCCCTGCTGCACAGAGCAAGCTAGCCAGCCAGCCCAGGGCCTTCTGGGGACTCTCCTGACAGCCACCTCCATATAGGGGTTGTTGGAGCCACAGATACATGAATTATTGCATGTGGAGTTTATGTTAGATATTTTGAACTTGTAGGTGTTCTAAGTATGGCTGCATGAAAGTTAACTTCTTTTTTGATAACCAGAACATTTTTTTGTGCTAAAATAGGTCAATGGGTTCAGGGATATTTGACTGATATGAGCAACTCTTTAACTTTCTTACCTGGAGTTTCTGTTTGTCGTGACTTTAATAATAAATGGCTACCTTTGTCTCCTCATTACAAGGAAAAATCAAAATTTTACAAACTTTTATTGGTAGATGCTTACATTTCTTTGAAACCAAATAACTTAGAAAAAAAACATTGCTCTTGCTCAATTCAAAATCTACCAGTAAGTAGCTTCTAAAGCTACTAGTAAATTCCCAAATTATCAGCCTATGAATACTTGAGTTATATTTAGCCTAGTCTCCATAAGGGAACAGTGAAAACATCATGGTATATTCAGTAGCATTAGTCTATTTTTATTGTTGAAGAGTTTCAAGATTTTCTCAGGACCACAAATGAATGTCTCACAACCATTACGTTTCTTATTCCCCTGCCCCTATGAACCAATAACTTGCTCCCCTTCTCAAGACTTTCTAAGATGGATGTTCACTATAGAGTATATAATACACAGATATTCTATATAGCTTCACTCACTTAGCTTGCTTTCAAGATTTATCCACAGGGCAGCAGGTTGGAATAATTTTCCATTGCATGTATAAACCACATTTAATTCCTCCTTGGTTGACAGGCATTGAATTGCTCTCACTACTTCACCTATGTTTAATAGTACTTTTATGGTACATGCACATAAAGGTTTTTATTTGAACATCTGTTTTTAATTATTTTTAATACATATTCAGGAGTGCAATTTGGGGGTTTTAGATAATTCTAGGTTTAATTTATTGAGATACTGCCAAATGCTTGTCAACACATTCTTTTATGCGAAATACATTTATTTTAAATATAGTCCTCAACATTTATATGTGAAGTAGACAAATTTGTTATATCAATGACATGACTGGAGGTTTGAGGTGTTGAGAACTTATTCAAGGTCAGTACATATAGTTGTTGTTCTCCTGAAGGTAGTCACCACCCAGAAGACTATGTCAAACAAACTAACAAAGACTTTGACAGTAAGCTACCCCTGATGGATTGATTTCTTACAATATAGAAGAAAACTACTACTATGGTGGCTTTTATTTTGCTGTTGACTGAATTAAACATTCCCAATCAACATTCTCATTTCCTCTTAGGATTAACTTGTTGTAGAAGACTGCTTTTTCACTTCCCTGCTGCTCAGATCAGAATAATCACACAGGAACTATATTAATAGCAACACTGCTTGACCAATGACTTCGGAATATTCCTAGCTAACTCTTACACCTTAAATTATCCCATTTCTATAAATCTGTGTATTGCCACAAGGCTGTGACTCACAAGTAAAGATTCTGGCTGTGTTTGTCTCCTTTGGTAGCTACATGGCATCTCCTTGACTCTGCCTACTCTCTCTATCTCTGGTTTGATTACCTACCTGGCTTTACTCTGCTAATCCATTGACCCAAACAGCTTTATTCATCAAGCAATAAAAACAATACATATACAGAAAGACATCCCACATCATTAACTACTTCCTACAAACCAATCTTAACAACATGTAAAGTTGTTACATTACATAGCACCCATCCATCCACACCATAATCTCTTTTTAATCTAAAATGCCAAGAAGGAGAGTAGCTATCTATTATTTTGGTTTTGGGTTATTTTTTTCTTTTTCTTTCTTTTTTTATTGCCTTGCTATAAAAGGGAATATAACAGTTTTAGAAAGACAATATCATTAAAACTATGATTGCAGACATCAAGTGAATGTTGTCAATTCTGAACTCTCCAGGCATCAAAGTCACTCTTGTTTTAAAGCTAAAAGTCACAGTATGCACTATTCCATAGGGATTTCTTTACAAAGTTCTAGATGTCTCCGAGTATGACTTGTGGGCAATTCTTTTATCTGCACCCATTAAGCTGTAATTACAAACATCCTTAGACACATGAATAAATTGCTTTAGTTTTAGTTTGATTTGGCGCATCACAGAGCTCACGAATAAAGAACAGGGAATCTCCCCCACTCTTGTATAATATACAGATAACGGCTAAAGAAAGTTGAAGGAATGTAATGACACTCACAATAGCTGCTAGAGTGTAGAACATCCTATTTTTTTTTTTTTTTTTTGACGGGCAGATTTCAAGACAGGGTTTTTCTATGTAACAGTCCTAGCTGTTCTGAAACTAGTACTGTAGACCAGGCTGGCCTTAAATTTACAGAGATCCACCTGCACCTCCCTCCCATGTGCTGGGATTAAAGAAGTGCATCACCACTGCCCAGCATGTTGAGTATTCTTAATAAGGAATAGACACTGCAGAGAGTTTCTTAAAGAATGATTTTAGTAGCAGAAACAAGGAGTTTGTATAATATTATCACTGAAAGTATATAATTAACCTTTGAACATTATTTCTTGGTTTTTAGGGAAGCTTATAAGTAGGAACTAAAAAATACAACCAGGTACTGTACTCTACCCTAATGTGTGATTCCCCTCTGTATGCTATGAATACCCTTGGTTAATAAAGAAACTGGCTTGACCTGATAGGGTGGAGTGGAGCTAAGTGGGGAAAAACTAAACTGAATGCTGGGAGAAACGGCAGAGTCAGGGAGAATCCATGTAGCCCACCGGAGTTGCTGTAACTTTACCGGGTAAACTACAGCCTCATAGCAATACACAGATTAATGTAGATGGGTTAAAATAAGATGTAAAAGTTAACCAATGAGAATCTAGAGCCAATGGGCCAAACAGTGATTTAATTAATACCGTTTCTGTGTGGTTATTTCAGGTCTGAGATGCTGGGTGGTCGGGAAATGAATGAGCTGCCCTTTTACCACACTACCTTGCCCCTACATTGTCACATTTCATATGCACATACATGAGAGGCACCATCATGAAATACACATGAGTGTACATTTATATATGCACGCATCTACTCCATGGTGATAGGCTGAATTTCTTTTTTTATATTTATTTATTTATTATGTATACAACATTCTGTCTGTATGTATGCCTGCAGGCCGGAAGAGGGTACCAGACCCCATTACAGATGGTTGTGAGCCATCATGTGGTTGCTGGGAATTGAACTCAGGACCTTTGGAAGAGCAGGCAATGCTCTTAACCTCTGAGCCATCTCTCCAGCCCGATAGGCTGAATTTCTTAAATAAAACATAAAGAAATGTATAACATAATGTTCTATTTTTTTCTGAAAAACAAATTGAAATGCGGTCCCACTCTAGCTGAGGGTGAGGTTCACTTGGTGTGTAGTATTCATGAGTCAAAGATTTAAATGCAAGGCTTTAAGATGGGACTTTGAAAAGTTGGCAACATAGTTTGTGGGTAGAATAACTAAAGCATTTGATGATACACCAGGCTAAGAACACTTCTCTGAAAATATTACTGGGAGTCAATGAACACTCGACATACTGCAAAATATTTGCTAAAAAAATAAAAGTCACTTAAACTTCCTTACAATACAGATTTAGTATTAGTTATGCCACCTGTATATGCAGTATCCTCATTAAATTCCACCTACAAATATCTTTTATAAACCTACTCTAGAGAATCACATCCATCGTTAGTGAGATTTAGGGAGAAGTGCTGGAGAAAGGGCTCATCAGTTAAGAGCACCTGCTTCTTTTCACAGGACACAAGCTCCATCCCCAGCACCCACAGGGCTCACAGTAGCTCAAGGACCAGAGAACCTGATGCTCTCATCTGCTTTATTAATCTGTGTATAGTTTTGAAAATACAATCATGTAGTGCAAATAAATTTATGTAAGAGAATGTACATACAAATTGAATAAATGATTATTAAATGCAGGGGAAATTAATTTCACACTACAAGGGGATTACTTTATTCACTGTAGTTTGTTGTTGAAAGGCCATCAAGCATTTTCCCTTCTCTCTGTGTGTTTCACTGAGCTTTTTTATGATGTCGTTTATTATGGAGAATGAAAAGGTTACTTACTAAGTTGGATTTTGAAAAATCCAGGTGAGGACCAAAAAAAGAGAAGACTTAATTAACATTTCGAGCCAATTCTCCTTTCACTGGGATCACAGGAACAGGCAAACAGCACCAAACTCAAAATCTTGCAGACACCAGACGCATCAGCCGAGCTTACAAACAGCCCAGAAGCCTTAGCAGGATGTGCTGATCCCTCTTTGAGTGACACAATGAGGTTCAATGTGGACGAGCAGAGAGACTTTCATAGCATTGAGATGCTGAGAAGCCTAACACCTGGGCATCAATCAATTATTTGAATTTCTTCAACATGGACATTCCAACCGCACCTTTGTTTTTACGTTAACTATATAAATTGTCATTTCATGTTGGAAATAAACAGAATGAAATGGAAATGATAAAGAAAATGTTTGGAATACTTCTAGCACCATCTATTGGTTGTGAAGTTTGTTATTGCAGCACCAAGCCATAATGAATTCAGTACTACTAGCTAGAGGTATTGCCATGCACATTCCAGATAAACTTGCACCCAATTGGATGCTGAAATGGTTAATTACACTGTACCTGAGATTCTTACAACTGGCTAATACAACTGATGTATGAAGAAACAGGCAGATGAAAACATTTTAATCTTAAATTCTAGGCTAACAAGAACTGAGTAGATTGCATTGAATATCTACCATGGAATGTTTACTCATGTCACAAACAAAATAAAACTGACTCTCCTTTGTATAATGGAAAATTCTCTAAAAGCCTTGCTGGTATGACAAATGCAGTATTAATCTTCCTTTCTCACTGAAAGCATAAGGGAAGCTATTTTGTATTGCAAAATTGGTTCAATTAATGGCACTTTTTCCTCATGCAAAGATCAGAAATGAACAGAGACAAGACTATGAAGAACATTTTTAAAGATGTCTTTTTCTAAAGCTTTTTTTATGTGCATTATAATTGCCATCCAATTGGATAATTTGAGCATTCAAATTAAAGAACATGAAATTAATTAATTTTAGGTAAAATTATTTTCTTACTCAATTTTACAAGTACAACTAATTGAATAATGAACAGTTCAGCCTAGGGGAAAAAAAAGGAAGCAACCCTTTTAAATTTTGGCTCCCTCCCTCTGCTTCACATAATGATTGCTTTCATAGCTTTTATCATCTATAAATGATGCTCTCAATGACAGAGAGAGGGAGGGGGGAGGGAGAGAGGAGAGAGAGTTCCACAGACAGAGAGTAAAAAAACAATGATGGGACATGTTGGGTGGCCCTGATTGACTGGAAAGTAAGATCATTTTGTTGTTGTATAGTGATTTACTGAAATTTCTAATTATTTCCAATGCACTTCATTTTTGGTTTGCTGTTGTGTGTATAGCTTTTTACATTCTAATCTCAGTTCTTCATCCCTTCTCTCCTCCGGCTCCCCCAGCCCACCTTCCCCCACCCCACCCCTTATCTGCTCCTCAGAGAGGGTAAAGGCATCTTCTGGGAAGTCAACTAAGTCTGTCCCATAACCTCATTGAGTATAGTTTTGAAAATTTTGTTTTTATGTACTTTATTGTAGGATATTTTCTTTTATAGTCCTCTCTCTTATTATATTGAAGAATACATGAATTTACAAGGATCAGATTTTCATGGGATTTTATAATAAGAGAAATTTATTTTTGAAATAAAATATAAGAGAGCAATTTGATGTCCATTCTTCCAGAATATAAACTATTTTTAGTTTTTGTAGTCCTTTTTGCTCGTGTGTTTCTCTGGGCGAATCCTTAGTTTTATGAAAAAGATAAGGAAGTTGTTGTTTGACCCTAAATGATTGGATGGATGATATGAATTCTGTAGAGCTAAAATTATTCAGAAATTGAGTCCTATTTTCCAATATTTCTTCTATTCAGATAGATTGTTTTCACATGTGGAAGGCATATAAGACAGAACATTCCATTGCCATTGCCGCCAACTTCCTCAGGAGGGTCAGGAAGGCAATGAAACGTTCAAAATTGGCTGTAAAAGCACACAAGTAGCTGGCTCTTGTCTATCATTCAGAATGCTGCTTCTGACTCCCATTCTTTGTTTTCCTCCAGTTTCTCCATGTGAGATATTTTTGATTTCACACTGTATTCAATATTCAAAGAACATGCGAAGGAAACTGCTATTTTCTGCTTAGACGTTCAAAGAAATCAACAGCACTGAGAGCTCCCAGACAAACACACAGTTTTTCTGTAGATTGGAAATCGAAGAGACTTTTGCAATTTTAAAATATGCTTTCTTCTTCTTCATTCACTTTACTAGCCTCAGAAAGGTCATTCTTGAGAGCCTTGGGTTTACTGACTGTAAGATCACAACATCACTCACAATGGACCTGAGACTCGGATACGGCAAATGTCTGCATTTAGATCATTAATAATTAATAAAGCTCAAAGGGCTCATCAGTACATGGCTACTTAAGTGTAAGCTGTTATTTGGAAGGCCATCTTGCCAAGAAAATATGTGCTCTAGGATCAATTTAGATGAAAAAAAATGGAGAAAGTTCTGCAATGGAACAAAGTGAGTTGTTTTCATGATGAATGATGTAGACCTAACTGTGTTTCATATTGACATCTGAATGCTGGTCTTTTACTATTTTCCTGTTTTTGTGTTAAAATGCCCTTATAAAAGCAACTTAAGGTAGGAAGGTTTATTTTGGCACAAAGTTTGAAAAGACAGTTCACCATGGCAGGTGACTGGAGCCTGAAGCATCTGTTGATATTGAACCTGAAGTCAGAAAGAAGAAAATGATCAATTGGTGTCCTTCTTTTTACCTACTCCGGGATTCAAAAGAAGGCAGCCCCCTTCTTGCGATCTCAACCTTAAATAATCTAATTAAGATAATCCCTCACACGATGTCTAGTGGTCAACCTAATATACACAATCCCTGGTTGGCATGTCTGATAGCTTTTTCTAGGGGATCCCTGCCATATCAAGTAGACAACCAACACCATCCACTGAATTATGCAGTCTACTACTAATAGACTATATTATTTGAGGAGAAAATAACTGGATAGCTAAAATAAAATTAACTTGATTCTGATCCAAGAAGATGATAGGAAGTGGTGTGCAAATAATGAGAAGCTTACCAAAAAAAAAAAAAAACGAAAGAAAGAAAGAAAAGAGGAAAAAAAAGGAAGAAAAGAAATGAAAAGAAAAAGCTTGCTTTTTAAGGGATTAAAATAAATGAGCCCTTTCCTTATTTTTGGTCTAGCTAATACTTTAATCCTTTTTTTTTTTTTTATTTTTGAGGACTCACTCTCTGTGACTAAGCAAAATGTTATCCCTGCCATTAGCAACTTCTGCCAACAGGAAGCATAGACCAAGTAAGTTCAGAAACACCAACAAATTACCAAACTCCCAGGAAGAGAAATTCTTAGCCTTCCCATGCTTCTTTCTACCCATTACTAAAAGTGTTCACTGGGATCATCTTTAATTATTCCACTGTGCTAGTTTTCCACACCCAAACTGCCCCCCAATTTCAGGCATTTCTCCTGGTCCTCTCTCTATCCTATCTTCCTCCTCCACCTGGTCCTGCTCACTTCCATCTCTAACTGCCCCCCAGTACACCCATAAAATCTATTCTATTTATGAAACTCCCCCATACCTCTTCTCATTACCTAACCTCTCTGGTCTATGGATTGTAGTCTATCATTTACTTATGGCTAATATCTATTTGAAAGTGAACACATACTCTATTTCTCTTTCTGGGTCTGGATGCAGGATGATTTTTTTTTCTAGTTCCAACTATTTGTCTGCAAATTTCATGATGCCAATTATTTAATAGCAGAGTAATACATTTTCCTTATCCATTCATTTGTTGAAGAACATCTAGTTTTTCTCCAGCTTCTGGCTTTTATGAATAAAGCTGCAATGAACATAACTGAGCACATGCTCTTGGGGTAGAATGGAGCTTCCTTTGAGTATATGAACAGAGTGGTATTGCTGGCTCTTGTGGTAAACAGATTCTCAACTTTCTAAGAAAGTGCCATATTGATTTCCATTGACTGACTTCCATGGGGGCTGTTCAAGTTTGCCCTCCTACCAGCAATGGAGGAGTCGTCCCCTTGTTCCACATTCTCACCAGCATGAGCTGTCACTTGTGTTTTTGATCTTAGTTACTCTAATAGGTATAAGATGGAATCTCAAAATCCATCTTAGTGTTGATTTGCATTTCACTGATGAAAATTTAAGTGTTTCTCAGTCACTTGAGATTCCTTTATTGAGGAATTTCTATTTAGATTTGTACTCTATTTTTGATGGGATTATTTGTTTTTTTTTAATATCTGGTTTCTTGAGTTCTTTTTCTATTTTGGATATTAGCCCTATATCAGATGTGGGGTTGGTGAAGTTCATGAGGTCCCATTTATTAATTGTTGATTTTAGTGCCTGTGTTTTTAGTGTTCTGTTCAGAGAATTGTCTCCTCATTATCTCTTCTGTCAGATTCAGTGGCTCTGATTTTAAGTTGAGGTCTTTGATTGGTTTTGTTCATGGTGACAGATATGGATCTATTCACATTTTCTGTTTGCTGACATCCAGTTAGAACAGAAGAATTTGTTGAAAATACTGTCGTTTTTAGAGTATGTATTTTTGACTTCTTTATCAAACATTAGGTCTATGGGTGTTTAGATTTCTGTCTAGGCCTTCAATTCAATTTCACTGGTCAGTGTGTCTGTTTTATGCCAATCCCATACAGTTTTTCTTACTATAGCTCTGTTGTACAACTTGAAATCAGGGATGGTGATACCATCAAAAGTTCTTTCATTGTTCCGGATTGTTTTAGCTATTCCGGGTATTTTTTTCCATATGATGTTGGGGATTGTCTTTTAAAGGTCTGTAAAGATTGCATTTAAATTTTTATGGAGATTGCATTGAATCTATAGAATGCTTTTGGTAAAAAAGCTATTTTTACTATATTAATCCTACCAATTCTTGAGCATGGGGAATCTTTCCATCTTTTGATGTCTTCTTCAAATTCTTTCTTTTAAAGATTTGATGTCTCTAATTATACAAATATTTCACTAGTTTGGTTAGAATTACCCCCAGGTATTTTATATTATTTAAGAATATTTGGAAAGATATTGTTTTCCTGATTTCTTTCTCAGTCCATTTGTCATTTGAATACAGGAGAGCTACTTTTTATTTGTTTGGTTGGTTTGGTTTGGTTTTTGTTTTTTTGGTGAGTTTACTTTTTTTCATTAATCTTGTATCTATCTCCCTTGCTTAACATATTTATCAGCTGTAGGAGTCCCCTGGTGAAGATTTTGGGGTCAAAAGATAAGGAAATAAGTAAATTGAATTCCATGCTTTAAGCTCTTAACTAGAGAGTATATTGCCAGTTTGAAAATATGTTTTTTTAATGGAATGTAAGTTTTAGGAAAGTGTTCTTAGGAGATGAGAATGGACTAAAATGGAATGAAAAACTTCACTGTATTAATTACCTTGAATTTAGCTTTCAGTCTGTGAAGATGAAGCAAGATTGCAAGCCATACTTAGAGGTGCATATAGTATATGCTTAACCTGATAAAGTTGTGATTAATAATAGAAAAGTAAAGAATGAGGTAGAAGAAGACATAGAAAAAGTAGAGGAAGAAGAGGGAAAAAAGAACTGATTAATCAGAGAATGAGGAAGAAGAGGGAGGAAGGATTACTGGTAAATTACTATCAGGCTACTGAAACAGTATACTTCAAAGGACTTGACTTTCCCCAGGATCCCTTTCTGAGGGAAGCAAATGCTACTCCACTCCCCACCCTCCCACACACTCACACTGACACCAGCCTGCCTCTCAGGAATAGCCTTCTTCAAGGTCACGTGAATTGACATGTGCTTAATTCATCTTCTTCAATAAATTTGCCACACAAGCATAGAGAATCTGGGAGTCTGGGAGTCTTCCTTCAGTTTCCCCCAACTATAAGTAAATCCACTTTCCTGTATCAGTCTGTCTCCTAATTGCTTTTGAGAAGTGACAGGTTTATAAATGTCAAGTGTTTTCTGTAACATTACCTCATAAACATCGTGCCTGGGAAGATGGCTCAGTGTTTGCCGTACAAGCATGACGACCTGAGTTCAGATCAGAGAAGTTCGTCTGTGACCATGGTGGTAGGTGTGGTCGAGGTAGAAACAGACAGATGTCAGGGGCCCAAGCGCAAAAGTTCTAGGTTCAGTGAGAGATCCTCTCCATAATAAATAAATAATACATCAATAAAAAATATAGAGAGAAATAAAGGAAGTTCCCAGTTCTTAGTCTGTAATATTGACCCTTGGCCTCCGAGTTCACAGCCGATGGGTGGGAGGAACTGGGGAGATTGGAGGTTGAGGGAGGTAGTAGTGGATGGATATAATCAATACACATTATACAAACACATA
Organism: Alexandromys fortis; assembly: GCF_014885135.2. Classification (NCBI taxonomy): domain Eukaryota; kingdom Metazoa; phylum Chordata; class Mammalia; order Rodentia; family Cricetidae; genus Alexandromys; species Alexandromys fortis. The sequence continues at coordinate 2,270,311 of NW_026068026.1, read as the reverse complement.
AAACTTTCAAAAATATTTCTTCAAAAACTGAAACCCAATATTTATATTAGTTTCCCAAAGGATTATAAATATAATTTGAAGAATATGACATCAATATCAGAGCATAGCAGATCCTGAACATCTCTTAAGATATTCCTTGTGTGTGCACATTCGCTAAATCAATTCTGCATCAATGAATAATCATTTTGCCATATGTTCCCCAAATTGAAATAAAAATAATGCCTACTTCTAACAACTCATGCTTTATAACCGTTTTTGTAACATTTAGAAAGTTTAACTGGAAATCTTTCTCTTGGGCTATATGCAAATGATTTATGCTAATGTCCTTAGGAAGAAGCCTCATCATTATTGTGATGAATCTCTTCTGGCGACAGCATGATTGCACAACTAAATCATCGTTCTAGAAAGAAACAAAATCAGTAGCTCCATTTAGCATATTTGGTGGGGATGCTTACTCAAGTTTTGAAGAAATTCATATTAAATTACATCCATATGACATTAAACACCGCTCCGCCTGCTGCAGACCTCAGCCTAACATTGGGAGTTGTTTTCTTCTCACTGTTGCATCTGTTTGGACTAATCACTTTTTGAGATAAAATTGCCTTTTGAGTGAGAAGCCACACTTCATGAAATCATTCTTTCTCTGTGACTTTTAAGTGAGCAATTAATTTCTTAATGGAAAATTTATGTTTCAGTATACATGGTTTTATAATATTCTCCAGAACTCCTAACCTTTGTTCAAAGATGGATGGCATTGCCAAATTTAATGTTCTATTGCTAATACTAATGTATTACGTACTTGCAAGCTTGGTTAGAGAACATAATTCCTCTTACTTTGATGTACAAACCAAGTTGGAGTCTGATAAAGTACTGAATTCTTAAGTTTAAAGAGGATCCCCAAATGGTTTTATTCCAAATAAAAATGTAGCGCATTTTCCCATCTTCATATGTTTTCTGTTCTATGAATATTAGTCCTCCCTCCCAACAGCACTGGCATTTATTTCTCCTATACTTTTAATGCAACAAAAACTATGTATGTTCACTGTCCTTATTGGAGACAGACCTAGCTACCACCTACATCATAACTGGGAAATGAATAACAGTCAAGAATGGTTTAGAAGGACTAATGACTACAATGAATAATAAATACAGTGATTATTACTATACTCCTTGCATTAATCTGTAAAAATAACAAAAATGAGTCTCTAATTCTCTTTACTTTAAAAATGTGGATATTCAAACTAAAATGATTCAACCACAAATCACTACACATTAGGACCTGGTAAGTCAGAATTCTCTACTGAGTAGCTCAGCACCAGCAAGCATGATCCCACAATTCTGTCTTACTAGAGAGGGCTTTGAAATCAAAGAATAAATGCCTTTAATTACCAACACCTTTAGACTTTTATCAGTTACATCTGATATGAGGTCAGGCTTCTACCTAATCTTTTTTTTTTTTTTTATCATGGCTTGTGTGTTTGTTTCTTTTCTGTTAATAAGAGCCTAAACCACAGATAACCCAGAAGGCTTTGATATCTGTGTTGTGTTGACTTTCTGGAGAGATGAGAACAAAAAGTCCTTATCCAAGATTCAATATTGATGGCAACATCAGAGGAATAATACCTTCCAACTCTAGCTAGATGAACCAGAGAGTGCACTGCGGTTACTACAGGAGCATGGGTGACATAAGGTGACTGTGTCACCTCAAAACCCACCCTGGTATGGGTGATGACCACAGAGGCTGTATTCATGGAGTTGCCTGCCCAACTTACAGGCAGTTTTAATGGAGTCTTCTCCTCCCCAGCAACTGCATACTGATTACATAAACTTGTGGAGAGGCCTTGTGAACCTTGCCAGTTTTCTGTGCTTCTGGATCTTTCAAGTGTTATGGGCTTCCTAAGCTCACAGTTCCTTTAGCTCCCTGCACCTAACCAGCCTCCCTTCTCCTTTTAGGAGGCCATAAGCTTGGCATCTATGTTCCTCTCTTCCTTCAGTTGAAGTGGTATCTGCATGCCAGTATCCATTGTGCACTATCAACAGTAGCTAAGGTGTGAAATCAACTTAACTTCCTATCAAAAGATGAATGGACAACGAAAATAATATATTCAACCTTGCCGGGCGGTGGTGGCGCACGCCTTTAATCCCAGCACTCGGGAGGCAGAGGCAGGCGGATCTCTGTGAGTTCGAGGCCAGCCTGGTCTACAAGAGCTAGTTCCAGGACAGGCTCCAAAACCACAGAGAAACCCTGTCTCGAAAAACCAAAAAAAAAAAAAAAAAAAAAAAAAAATTCAACCTTTGCAAAAGATTTTGATCCTGTCATTCGAAATAACAGAGACGAATATGGAGAATGTTATCGAAATGAAACAAGCCAACATAGAAAAACAAGCATCTCATTGTCTCACCTGTTTGGAGAATCTGCACTAGTCAAACTCAAAACGGGACATTGCAGTGGTAGAAACCAGTGGGTGCAGCAGGATGGAAAGATGCTAGTCAAAGAATACGGTTTCAGTTAGAAAGGTAAGAAAGTTCTATTGTACATCACTGTGACAATAGCAGCAAAATATGAAGTCATTGAAATTTCCCAAGCAAGCAATTATTTAAGAGTTTTGGTAAAATAATACACATATGAAGTATTGTATATCTTAATTTTAGAATGTAGCCATTATAAAAGCATAAGTATTTGAAAACACCATGATTGTAATTTATACATACATATGATTTTACTGGTCCAAGTGAGTAACAGAAATAATGAACATTTTTAGACTTGTTTTCTCTTCTCTAGACTAAGGCTAGTTATCATGCAACCAGGCTCTCCTGAATGTGAGACTTCAGAAAACGTGAGTTTCTGACTTACCGCTGGTATTGGTATTGGATCATAGTTCTCTAAAAACAATTCAATGTGACTAGTTCAGAGGAGAAATGCCCACAATAGTGACAACTGCAGACAGTCTGTCAATCTGTGGGGACTGGTATATGATCTCTGAAAACCTTGAATTGAGAATTCTTTTTATGTTCTCAATCCCAAACAGATTTTAAATAGTTGCATGGGTACTTTGCCTAAGCAAATTCTATGTTCTATCATAAATGATACAGAATGAAAAGCGGGAAATCAACAAAGGACATTGAGCCTATAATTCGTGATCCTAGAGAAGCTAAATAAGAAGGTGAACCCAAAGAAAAACATATAGTCATCCTCCTGGATATTAACCTTCATCAGGCGATGAAAGGAAACAGAGACAGAGTCCCACATTGTAGCTCCGGACTGAATTCCCAAGGTCCAAATCAGGAGCTGAAGGAGAGAGAGCACGAGCAAGGAACTCAGGACCGCGAGGGGTGCACCCACACACTGAGACAATGGGGATGTTCTATCGGGAACTCACAAAGGCCAGCTGGACTGGGTCTGAAAAGGCCTGGGATAAAACCGGACTCGCTGAACATAGCGGACAATGAGGACTACTGAGAACTCAAGAACAATGGCAATGGGTTTTTGATCCTTCTTCATGTATTGGCTTTGTGGGAGCCTAGGCTGTTTGGATGCTCACCTTACTAGACCTGGATGGAGTTGGGAGGTCCTTGGACTTCCCACAGGGCAGGGAACCCTGACTGCTCTTTGGGCTGATGAGGGAGGGGGAGTTGATTGGGGGAGGTGGAGGGAAATGGGAGGCGGTGATGGCGGGAAGGAGGCAGAAATCTTAAACAAACAAACAAACAAATAAATAAATAAAAAAAAGACCTGAAGTTTAATTTGGTCTTTTTGAAGGACTCAAAGATTACCATGCAAAATTATACATAGCCACATGTTTTAATGATTATCTTATTAACTTATCTGAATCTTCAAAATCAGTCTGATAATTATTATCTGGTTGACGTGTGTTGACCTCAGTTACTGACTGAAGTGAGGTTTATTCGCAGAAGCATTATTTTCATTTGATCCCAAGGCTCTCTTCTCTACTGCAAAATGCCCACTGACCTGAGAGCAATATATCACAATAAAACTAGGGGGAAAATAGGCATTAAATTCTTGACAAGACATAAAATACAATGTTTTGGAATGCTGCCTGATCTACTTTTTGTTTTGCTATTTTCTAACTTCAAAGTACTTTTTAAAATAACAAGAAACTCTCTAGCTTGCAGACAAAAATGGAGAAAAACATGGAACTGTACAGTTCGATACTCTCGGGGCCCACAAACTGACCTTGGTTAAAGTTGCTTACCCACAGCAGTGATGGTATTTCTGTTTCTGAGCCAGTGCCAACTCAGAAAGCCATCTGCCCTTTCTTTATGACTCCAGGAAATACCCTAACTGCTGGTAGGTGCCCAGCTCTTTATAGAACCAATCCTGGACTGCCTCCCACAGTGAACAAAAGCAATTTCTGCAATAATGTCTACACAGTTGTTCACGCTGTCCCCTTTGCTGGAGTCCTCCTCAACCTGCATAACCATGGGCAGAGTGCGTGTCCACCAGCTGAAGATATTCTCATCAGGCCAATGGCTAGAACAAGACCCGAACTTGGGCCAGAAATATAGCGGTTTAAGCTCGGCAGTAATGTGCTTGCTTAGCATGTACAAGAGTCTTGGTTCGATTCTCAGCATCGTAAAAACACAAGCAAACAGTTCTAAATGCCCATAGCATCATTAACTTCAGTGCCAGGCAGCCAAACTAGACTCATTCTAGTTCTATACCCGGATGCCAGGATTTTCCCAGTTGTGCTGAAACATATATACTTGTGAAATAACTTCTGATCCCCCAAACTAATAAATAAATAAAAAAAGTAGTTTAAAAACCTTCCCATATAAGATTTTTTAAGAAAAAAATCAAATTAGAACATCACATTTGAGATATAAAAACCAATATCTTCTAAGGTACTTTGGCAAATACTAAAAATTAATTTTATAATAAGTAAAAATAAGTAAATGAAATCATTCCTGAGTAAATACACTTGCCCATATTTACAAAAGCAGACAGGCTACAGCGTAAATTTATTTAATGTGAAAATTTCATTTTAAGTGAAATGACGCCTTCTCTCTTGCCTGGAGTTAGTTCCAAACGAGCGTCCTCGGCGCCGCCACAGGTCTTCTCACGGTGGCCGCTACGGTGTTGTTGAAGCTGCAGGATGTTCTTCAGGTGGGTGTAGACTTCAGAGATGCTTTGCTCACATTTTATTTAATAGACTGTCCACTTTCTTCCCAGGAAAGGTGACAAAACTGGATCCTGGATACCAGACCGAGCTTTCAAAATCACCAGGGCACCCTTGTTCCCTGTAACACTGGAGTAATGGAGAGTGACAGGTGAGAACTGTTAGTGACCACCCCTCCTCCTCCAGTGTCACCACAGCTGTGTTCAGCCTGGCTGAATCTCACATGGGCAAGAGTAACGTGGTGAGCAGTGTTTCAGGGTTACAGCTTTTCTTTCCACTCACTGTGCGGTCTTAGACGCATTTGAAATTCTCTAAACTTCAGTAGCTTCCTAGGAAGAGCAGGCACAACAGACGCTCTGCCTGCAGAAAGCAGTTTTGAGATGCCATGCAATAAGGACTTTGGAGCACATAGCAGTTCTAGGTGCATCTTAATCAGTTCACCTTTGGGCATCGTTCTAGTTCAATCTCAATGTCCTGCAAATGCTTATTGCCAAGTCCTTCTATTGCCTGGGTTCCAGAACCTCAACTAGGGAGATAATAATGAAGAAAGGACAAACACAGGGACACTTGGACACAGGGAAACTGAGATGGATAGGCTAAGGTATTAGATGGAGAAGTCACAGCACGCAGGATGTTTGACGTGTTTATTATATACAGATAAATCAGGAAGCAAGGCTAATATATTCAGCTGAACAATGAGGTAGTTTTAACTAATCTTGATAGTAGTAGTCTCTGTAACTATGTTCAGATCATAAACATCCAGGGGGAGAAAACTATGGTAGACCTTTCCAGAACACACCACCAGTATCCACACATGGACCAGAAGAAGACTTTGCCAGCCTCTGGGGCTTACCCCAGAAATGCTTTGCCACTTCCATGTAGCTGAGGCATTGGGGTCCTTAACATGGGGTTGCCCTAGAGATCTTGTGTTGAATTGGTCCCAAGCTGATGGGAGCTAGGAGTAACTTAGGAGGCAAAATATAGCTGATGTAGGTTAGATTACAGGGGTGAGAGTGGCCTTGAAAGGGATACTGGAACCCTGATTCCTATTTCCTCTCTTTCTTGTTTCTTCTTTTCACGTTTCCTATCCTCCCTCCCTCTGTCCTTCTCAGTACTCATGAGGTGAACAGTCTCCTCAAGTACATCCCCATCGTCATGATGTTCTCCTTCACCCTGAACACAAAACCAGTGGAGCCAATTGACCTGAAGTGAAAACATGAGTCCTTTGCAGCAGGCATTTAAAATCTTTTCTTTATAATTAACCTATTGCTCAAATTACAAGAAATTTGAAAGATATTTGATTTTTGAGGGTACTTTTTAAATCTTAGCAAAGAAAATGATATGAGGACAGAAGCTTTTCTCTTGTAGACAAATTTGTAAACGATAAACATTGGTATTAAACTTGCTGATGTGTTTGCTGAATGAAGCGGAGGCAATGAGAACAGGGGAAATCTAAATCTACAATACCCTTGACCAGAAATAAGTGGTCTTTGAGTCTTGTGAAAAAATGGGGATGTATTAGTTCATTTTCTATTCAGGATATGTGACCTATAAAAATTTACTTTAAGGAGACCAAACGCATACAAGAAGGAAAGAATTGAACACTGGACACCACCACCAATAACAACAATACAAATGTTTAGCAACTCATTCCAAATGGAGATGAGGCAGGACCGTAGCTTGGGAGGAGTTGATAAAATGAAACACTGAACTAAAAATGCTGTGAAAACAGAACACAATTTATTCTAAATTGTGAATAAATTGACAAGATCTGTGAGGGAAAGAGAAATGACATTAAAATTGGAAATAAGGGTGGAACTTAAGGTTAAATGTGCGAACACCTCTAAATGAGCAATGACGTGGAATACTTCTTTCACTTGTTTGTCCACGTAGGGATGAGTACATATATTTTATTTACTGTCTCATTATTAATGAAATGCAAAGTTTAGGGCTGAAAGAAATACTGGTCTCCTCCAATAGCCAAAGCTTGAATTCTGTTTCAGAGAGGCATGCTAAACAAAGAGAAGATGAAATTTCAAGATATAGTGAAGTTAGTGACTTGAAAATTGATAGATTTCCAAAAGGGGACCATCATCTATCTAAAAACTTGAACTGCAGGAGACTTAGAGCACTGGTTCTCAGCCTTAGGTCATGATCTACAAATCTTAATCTCCAAAACTATTGCCATTATGATTCAGATTCATAACAGTAGCAAAAATCACAGTTACAAAATCGCAAAGGAAGTAATTTTATGGTTGGGGGACATCACAACATGAGGAACTGTATTAAAAAGTCAACGCATTAGGAGAGTTGAGAACCACTGATTTAGAGGGTTTCAGTAGCCCCAGTTCAGCTAGCTGTCACCCACTAAGAGGGTCTTAAAATTCAATGATGTTAGTATTCCCACAGTAAGCCTCTTTGCTTCTCAACATTCAAGTGTTCAATTGTAAGAGAAGAAAATATCGTCACATCTCTCCTTTTGACCATAAGTTATACAACAGTCATCCAGTGATCATATTATCTTCCTAAGCCAAATACTTTCTTAGGTATCAGAGAAAGAAAAAAAACAACAAGTATTCTAATAAATATCCAAGGAGATGGAAGAAAATCTTGAGGCTTGATCACTATAGAGTCCAACTACCACAAACATTTTACTGGAGCAAATATAAAGCCAATTATGTCAGAAAATATAATAAGCTGTACAGTTGCGATATGGTCAAAGGTGTATAATAAGTCAGAAGAATAAAAACTAAATCAGCTTTAGAGGGATGTGTTGATTAGTGTTATATCAACCTGACATAGGCTAGAATCATTTTGGAGGACTAACCTTAATTGAAAAAATGTCTCAACCAGATTGGTCTGTGGGAGTCTGTGGTACATTTTCTTGGTTGGTGGTAGACATAGAAGGATACAGGCACTGCTCACAGTGCCATTCCTCGGCTGGTGATCCTTGGTGCTATATAGGAAATCAGGCTGAGAAAACCATGGGGAGCAAGTCAGTAAGCAGCATCCTCTATGACCTCTGCATCAGCTCCTGCTCCAGTTTTGTCTTGAGTTCCTGACCAAACTTTCCTGGTTGGTGAAATACAAGCTATAAGATAAAGCAAACCCTTTCCTCCTAAAGTTTCTTTTTCCCCATTTTTTAAAATCACAATAGGAACATTAACTAAGACAGGATTGGAGAGAAGGCTCCCTGTAAGATGTAATGCTTTGGTTAAAATTGGAATGCTGTCCACTGAGCTCCAGATGAACTGGTTGGAAGAAACAAACCCTGTGGAAGAATTCATTGTGCTAATTATAAAGACAGCAGTACTGAGGAAGGTTTAATCATTTATTGCCTCAACAAGACCCATTTATTCAACAAAGAGTTGGAACTAAATTTGGACATAGAAAGATTTAAAATATGGGAGAGTTCAGACTGTGATGACCAGAAGTGCAGCAAGTGCTGAAAACTCTCCTAAATTTTGCATGCTGAGGAGTGGAATCAGGTGGAGAATGACAGAACTACGTGGCAAGACAGAAAGGAGCTCTTGAGAAACTTGTAGAATTGTGGGGATGGTGTGGTGTTTTAGTAAACAAAGAAGAACATTTCACCGAGGCAGTGGTATCCAAATTAGGCAGGTACTTGGAATTTGTAACTCAAGGCACTAAGAGCAGCATAAGACTATTTCCACTGTTTTTGAAAACCATCACAAATTGTATGAATGGATGCTAGAAATCAAAATGCTTCCTGGTGTAACTGTCAATTCAACATAGCCTAGAGTTTTCTGGGAAGAGAATATCAGTTGAGCCATTGCCTAGGACACAATGGTCTGTGGATTTGTTTGCAGGAGAACTCTTTATTGTTAACTGCTGGAGAAGGCCCAGCCCACTGCTGGTGGAACCATTCGCTATCCAGGCAGTCCGGAATGTTATGAGAAAGCTAAATGAGTGTAGTCCAGCCTGCAGGGTAGCAAGCAGCATCATTCATGGTTCCTGTCACACTTCTCTGGATGCTAAGCAAGTTCTTTTGTCAGATAGGGTGCTGTGTGGAATAGCAAGCAGGCCTGCTTTCAAGATGCTGCCTTCAATTCATACTCTGACCTCCTTAAATGATGAACTCCAATCTGGAATTGCAAGCCAGATGAACCCTCCCATCCCTTAAGCTGATTTTGGTCAGACTATTTTATCAAAGCCACTAAAAGAAACTAGAACACACACTGTACCATGATTAGTCTAAAAACAAAAACAAAGATAAAAATAAGAAATAAAGGTACCAGCATGGAAGGCTCTTAAAATAGTTGACAAAAGTTCTTGCCATAGAGAAACTGTAGGGTGACTTGTAATATTTGAATTCATGATTTTAGGATGACCATCATTTTGACAGGGAAAATATCAGATCACAAAAAGAACTGACTGTATATTCTTGCCTACAATAATCCTGTTTCTCCAGTTCCAAGAGAGGGAACAAAAAAACAATAGTGAATGTCCCACCTATACAAAAAGAAGAAGGAGGAGGAGGAGGAAAAGGAGGAGGAGGAGAAGAAGAAGAAGAAGAAGAAGAAGAAGAAGAAGAAGAAGAAGAAGAAGAAGAAGAAGAAGAAGAAGAAGAGAAAAAGAAAAGGGGAAATTATATAGTTATACACTCAAAAAATACAAAAATTAAGACAATAAAAATATATGTAGATATCAAAAGTTCTAATAATAAAGGAACCTCAAAGAACAAGAAAAAGATTTACTGCAAATAAAATTACTATAATTATAAATCAGTTCATAACAGGGGTATTGATTCATACCAGCATAGAGCTTTGACTCTAGAGGAGTAGTCAAAAGAAAGAGAAGTTCATCCTAAGCCACAAAACAAGTTCAAGGTAAGACATGGCTACAATGTATTCCCTGTGTCAAAAACCTAACAGAAAAACACAAAAGAAGATTCTGATTTCTATAATCATAGCCACTGTGAAGCAAACAAAAGAGGAGTGTAAGTTCAAGGTTAAGTATGGGCTACATGATATATTCACGCCATCCTGAACTGCATAGTGAAATCATATCTCAATTAAAAAGTGAAATGAAAATAGAGAAGATGGAGAATAATTAGGAGACTATTTTTGAGAAGTCAGAAACATATTATTATCACCTTCTTCTGTACAAGGATGCAAATACTCTCTACACACAAGTCATGTCACAACAGATATCCTTCTTAGCTGCTTTATATTTCCACTTCCTTCAAAGATGCTTTTTCACTCTTGAGGCAGCTCTTGCAATGTATTCTAGGAACTCCTGGTACTCATTATGCCCATTTCTATATGGTTAAGAATCAAGAATATCTTGGAGATCAGACCTTTGTCAGTTGCAGGGTTGGTAAAGATCTTCTCCCAGTCAATGGGTTGCCTTTCTGTCTTAGCGACAGTGACCTTTGCTTTACAGAAGCTCTCAGTCTCAGGAGGTCCCATTTATTCAATGAGGCCCTTACTGTCTGTGCTGCTGGGGTTATATGTAGGAAGTGGTCTCCTGTGCCCACGTGTTGTAGAGTACTTCCCACTTTCTCTTCTATCAGGTTCAGTGTACTGTAGCTCTGTGATAGAGTTTGAAGTCAGGGATGGCAATGCCTCCAGACATTCCTTTATTGTATAAGATTGTTTTGGCTATCCTGAGTTTTTTGTTTTTCCATATAAAGTTGATTATTATCTTCTCCAGATCTGTGAGGAATTTTGATGGGATTTTGATGTGGATTGCATTGAATCTATAGATTGCTTTTGGTAGAATTGCCATTTTTAGTATGTTGATCCTCCCAATCCAAGAGCAAGGGAGATCCTTCCATTTTCTGGTGTCCTCTTCTATTTCTTTCTTCAAAGACTTAAAGTTCTTGTCAAATAGATCTTTCACTTCCTTGGTCAGGGTTATCCCAAGATATTTTATGCTCTTTGTGGCTATCGTGAAAGGTGATGCTTCTCTGATTTCCCTCTCTGTTTCTTTATCCTTAGTGTACAGGAAGGCAACTGATTTTTTGGAGTTGATCTTGTATCCTGCCACATTACTAAAGGTGTTTATCAGTAGTAGGAGTTCTTTGGTAGAGTTTTTGGGGTCGCTTATGTATACTATCATATTATTTGCAAATAACGAAAGCTTAACTTCTTCCTTTCCAATATGAATCCACCTGATCCCCTTATGTTGTCTGATCTCCAAAATATATAAAGAACTCAAGAAACTAGACCGTAAAAGGCTAATCAATTCAATTATAAAATGGGGCACTGAGCTGAACAGAGATCTCTCAACAGAAGAAGTTCAAATGGCCAAAAGACACCTAAGGTCATGCTCAACTTCCTTAGCGATCAGGGAAATGCAAATCAAGACAACTTTAAGATACCATCTTACACCTGTCAGAATGGCTAAAATCAAAAACACCAATGATAGCCTTTGCTGGAGAGGTTGTGGAGAAAGGGGTACACTCATCCATTGCTGGTGGGAATGCAAACTTGTGCAACCACTTTGGAACACAGTGTGGAGGTTTCTCAGGAAATTCGGGATCAACCTTCCCATGGACCCAGCAATACCACTCTTGGGAATATACCCAAGAGAGGCCTTATCATACAACAAAAGTATATGCTCTACTATGTTCATAGCAGCATTGTTTGTAATAGCCAGAACCTGGAAACAACCTAGATGCACTTCAGTTGAAGAATGGATGAAGAAAGTATGGAATATATACATATTAGAGTACTACTCAGCAGTAAAAAAAAAAAAAAAAAAAAAAAAAAAAAAAAAAAGGACTTCTTGAAGTTTGCAGGCAAATGGATGGAAATAGAAAACACTATCCTGAGTGAGGTAAGCCAGACCCAAAAAGAGGAACATGGGATGTACTCACTCATATTTGGTTTCTAGCCATAAATAAAGGACATTGAGCCTATAATTCGGGTTCTTAGAGAAGCTAAATAAGAAGGAGAACCCAAAGGAAAGCCTATAGGCATCCTCCTGAATATTAACCTTCATCAGGCGATGAAAGGAGACAGAGACAGAGACCCACATTGGAGCACCAGACTGAAATCTCAAGGTCCAAATCAGGAGCAGAAGGAGAGAGAGCACAAGCAAGGAACTCAGGACCGCGAGGGGTGCACCCATACACTGAGACAAGGGGGATGGATGTTCTATCGGGAACTCACCAAGGCCAGCTGGCCTGGGTGTGAAAAAGCCCGGGTTCAAACCGGTCTCGCTGAACATAGTGGACAATGAGGACTACTGAGACCTCAAGAACAATGGCAATGGGTTTTTGATCCTACTGTACCTATTGGTTTCGTGAGAGCCTAGGCAGTTTCGTGGATGCTCACCTTACTAGACCTGGATGGAGGTGGGTGGTCCTTGGACTTCCCACAGGGCAGGGAACCCTGATTGCTCTTTGGGGCTGACGAGGGAGGGGGACTTGATTGGGGGAGGGGGAGGGAAAGGGGAGGCAGTGGTGGGGAAGAGACAGAAATCTTTAATAAATAAATAAATAAAAAGAAACATAAAAAAAAGATTCAAGAATATCGTGGACAAAAACACCTGCACAAAACATGTTTTTTTAAAAATTTTCTAGAGTCAGATGACCACATCACAAGATCACTTTGGAAGGTCATGTCAACCTTGCGATTAGCTCTGACTATTGATCTTTCTATTAATAATGGTCAGTTCTTAATAACAAAATACTAAGAGGAAATAATCTGTAAATATTTGTTTATAAATAAGTCATTCAATTTGGAGTTAAATAGCTGTTACTTAAATCCATTATAAAAAGGCATTGATGTATTTCCTCTTTAAATAGATTCCAAGTTACAATGCATTTTCTATCTGTAGCCAACATGTTTTGTGTCCCAGAACCCTGGATTACAGTCTCATACTGTAAACATCTGGGAGGAGAAGCTGAAGGTGTTAGTATTTGCACACACCGATCAATTGTTAAATAATCCCAGAAAATATAGACTCTGAGCAAAGCTTTGCCATTCTTCTTGAGCCTGAACTATATGGGTAATGGCTTTGCCAATTGCTCCAAGGTTCAAAAGTCTTGGAAATCCTTGACAGGGCCATGACCATGTCCAAATATACATTCACTTGGACTTCAGTCATCTGGGGCTTCCTTCCTACACTTTCTGTGGGTTTACAAAATGGGACAACAGACTACTTAGCCTGTCAATGCTGAAACCACACAAGCTGTCTTAGCAAATGTCTAATGGACTACATGACCAAGATAAGAGAAATATACCAGAGAAATGTTTTAGCTTTTATGAAGAATGATTTGGGAGATTGTGTTTAAAAATAAATCAGTCTTAACTGCCCCTTTAAATTTTTAATCTAACTTACAATGTTTTGTGAAAAATTTAGAGCCAAGAGGTGTGATAATTTGAACAGCCCTATTCTGGATCACATAAAAAATATTTCTTTTGAGGAGTTATTTTCTGTGTCTGAAGTAATAGATATAGAAAAGAAGGAAATACTGATTCTAAGAGAGCTGGAGTCAACGAATGATTAGTGATAGAATTAGTTAAGCCTCATCTGTATAGGCTGTGAGTTTAAGAAGGACTCCCATCTACAAACAGAATGCTTGTTTCTGGCTGTGCTGATTTCCTTTCCTCGTGAATCATAGGTTCACCTATCACTGCCTTTGCTCCCTTTGCTGTGCATCCCAGTGTATCTGAACCACTGAGGATGTTAATTTACAAAAGCCCCTAGCGAAAGCAACAGGAATTATGTCTGAAAATCACTATTATCAAGTCTGCAGACAACTGAGTATCATGGAAGACCTTCGGGTGACTGACTTCATCATATTGAAGCAAGAGAGACTATATGTCCTACCTACTCCCAGGAAATTCATCCATGACAAAAAAATTACTAGCTTATACACATAGATTTGGAAACTGAACCTATGACATTTGGGAAAGATGAGGCTTCATGCAAAAATTGCCACACTGTGTTTTGTAGGTAGAGGGGGAAATTCACAGGAAGTACCAGGTGAAAGAGTGTAGGTAAAGATTATGCTCAAAGTTAAATAAAAGCTAGTAACGGTGGCTAAAAAAGGCAACAGCAGGATCTAGCAGCAAAGAGTGCCCAAGGATGGCACGGGCAGGGCCCTCACAAGAGCCCTCGGGTAGCTATTTCTCTCTCTTCATGCTACAAAACACCTCAAGCACATTATAACAACCAGAGTCCTCTCCTGTGCCAGAACCCTGTATCAGGATACCAGAGAAAAGATGAAAGCATTCTGAGAAGCGATTTTGAAATTTCTGTCAGTCTTTTGTTGTAGGAAGGCGATTCATGTTCCTTCGGGTTCTCTGAAGTAACATGAGCTCTTGGTTGTGAATGACCTTGCTTCCTGGATTTAAATACTCGCCGTGATTGCAAAGCATTGGCAGTGCTGAGCTTTAGGATGAGATAACCCGGTTGTGGGCAGATATCCTATGCACTGGAGGGTGTTTGCCAGCCCTATTGCCTTCTACCTCACTGGTGCCAGCAGCCCTTCCCACCTCCAATTGTGAATGCTGACACATCCGCCAATGTCACCCAATGCCCCACAGGGAGCAAAGCTGTTCTGTTTTAGTTCCAGCAAATGCCTATATAAGAAAAGGATCTACATTACATAAGAACAATTTGAAATCATTGTTTAACACATCCCCTTTCCATCTCAACAGAATGTTGTCAATGCTTTGACATTAAAATGCAAAGACATTCTGGTACTCATTGTAATTTTGAGGCCAATGACCTTGCTTGGCATATGTTGAAAGAATCCATCTATTCTTTTTGTATTAGCTCCCTCTGCACTGTGCAGTTCATGTTGACACAAGTTCTTTCCTGAAGGCGAGACCAGGTTCTTGTAGGTATGAAGGACAGGAAATTCATGACATCATATCAGGCTATGGTGAAATCATACAGGATTCATGTTGTATATTATGAGTCACATGTTTTTTTTCTTCCATTTCATAAAAGCAGAACAGTTACTGGCTCAGTTTCTTTCAAGATAATTGTAAAAGGAAGATGTACCTTGGGAAATACTATTTCGATTGAAATAGAAACTCAGTGAAGAGAATTGAGTATGAGATTCATAGTTTAGATATTTGACAGAATATTTGAAAGGATTAATAACTTAGGAGAAAGAAATGCTAATTGAGAAGATTTCAGATGAAAGAGGCTTTTTTGACCTTTGAAAAAAAATCTGGACGCGGAGGAAAAACAGAATGTCAACATGACCCTAATCAAAATGTGACAACACAGAGAAGGACAGGACAGAGGAATCCAGACTCCAGACATCATCTGAATGATGGAAAGTGAAAGTCGACAAGGAGTTGGTCTAATTGAGAATGCAATGGGGATGCAGAGTTTGGAAGCTTTCTCCTTGAGAACAGCTTTCATTGCATGTATGCCCCAAGCACACACACACAGCAAAGCTGTCAGGGTAAAAAGTCAAGCTAACCATCTCAGCATTATTTATCTTGCTCCTTTTACAGTGAATTTACAACCCTTTATTCTTGCTTTTCTTTACACTTGAGGAAAACTTGCCCATGGAGCACGCATCTTCTAAGTCTCTATAAATTTTATGCGCCCTTAAATGCAATGTCCTTATAGTTTTTAAGAAGTTTTAAGGTTAATTAGAGGCCTAGATCGCCAATTTTTATTTTATTACTGTTCAGAACCAAGACTGGAACATTCCGGGTGTTTGATAAAGAGCCAAAGAGACACAACTGTTTCAGGTTTGGGGTTGAAATATTATAAGCCCCAAAGAGA
Source organism: Alexandromys fortis (assembly GCF_014885135.2). NCBI lineage: Eukaryota > Metazoa > Chordata > Mammalia > Rodentia > Cricetidae > Alexandromys > Alexandromys fortis. The sequence continues at coordinate 2,254,445 of NW_026068026.1, read as the reverse complement.
AAATTATTTAGCTTTGCAAATTAGGACACATATCAAACTTGCTTCCTGATTCAGAGAACAAAGTCAGAACACATCAGTAAAGGAAATCAGGGCAATTCCTTGGCCAAGGCTCCCATTGCAGACGGTTTTAGTTTACTGATGTGTGAAGCTCCTCCCCAAATGTGGGCTGCACTTCCTAGGAACAGTCCAGATGGAAAGGGCTTGACAGCCAAGAGGAATATTCACCTTCTCGCTTGTTCTGCCTTCCTTCTAGCCAGCAATTCATTCTTTTTTTTTTTTTTTTTTTTTTTTTTTGATTTTCGAGACAGGTTTCCCTGTAGTTTTTGGTGCCTGCAATTTATTCTATCCTGCTGCTGTTGCTGCAGATTCCTTCTCTGACGTCAGAACACAGTCTCACATTTCCATCCCTGGCTCAGGACCAGGAATTCTCCATGTCTTCGTACCGGACTGGGACTGCAGAGGCCTCCAGCCACAGGGCCCAAACAACATCAGACTGTGGGATTCTCGGATGTGCAACAGCTGTTGCCACTATTTCAACATGGATGTGTGGCTTTTCTTTGCATTGTATTCATCCTGTTCCGCTTACATGCCCTAAGGCTTCCCAGGCATCCTATGTTCTCCGTCCTACCCGTAGTCTCCGATAGTCCTGATTGGTCTGTCACCTTTACCAGAATGTCTGCCCAGAGGGAAGCTAGGGCATTCAAACAGGGATGCCACTTACAGGACTAGATCCTCACAGTGAGGATGCCTTCCTAGTCACCCTCATCAGCACTCTCTGCCTGCCCCTCCCTCCCGAGAGCACCAGGGCTGGGGAACTCAAGTGTCGGGAGATGCTCCTAGCCTCTGGCTGCACTGGATCAATCCCTTGGCATGTGACCTGCCTTCTACTAACACTCAAGCAAAATTTCTTACTCCCCAAAAAAGGCAAGCACAGTTTCTAGAATGGCATAAACATAAACCTGCTGCTTACAGATGTTGAAACTACAGAGTTTGCTTGTGAACAAGAGATACAGTGATAGCCTCCTTGCCTATGAGACCCCAATGGATGCCTGAAACTGCAGACAATAACAAGCCTGTATCTGTGATATTATTCTTAAGCTATTCATACATACCTATGATAAAGCTTAATTTACAAATTCACGATGGTAAGGGATTTAGCGTAGCTACTAATAAAATAGAGCAGTTACAATGTTGTACCATACAATTATGTGGAATCACTCTCTCCCTGCAATAGCCTGCTGAATGAACACACCCTCTTCTGATGATGTAAGGTGATGGGGAGCCTATGAAATGGGGCAAGATGAGGCTCTCAATAGAAGCATAGTGATGTGATGTTAAGCTATCAAGTAAAGGACTATGGTAACTATTTCCTGAAACAGCAAACGATACCATTTCATTTTTTGGCTCACTCCTGCACATTGACTTACTCTACTTTAGCAATACCCTTCCATGCGTGGTAGGCAAGCCGACAGCCCATGGTTTCTAAGTAGCTAGTGGGGTAGATAGATTCCATGGGTGTACAGAGTCATGAATAATTTCAAAATAGTTGGTTTTTTAATGAACCATCACATTTAATATTTTAGACTGCCACTTAAATAATGTTCTTAAAGATTCTCCAATGATTACTAGACTTGGTTATGAACAGCAGAGCAGTGCAATGGAAATCACCATACTGGGCTAAGCTGAGTGCATATTCAGAGGACAGGGAGAAAGAGGCTTCTCAAGACTCAAGGCAGAGGATTACAAAGACATGTGGAGACAACTCCCCTTCTCTGCATGGGTCAACAGCAGAGTGCCATCAGCCAACAACTAGAGAGCAGATAGCCACCATCCTTACAGTAGCCTCTGCTGTGTGAGACTGAAGTGGACTTTGTACAAAGTTGTGGGTCTGTGTTAGTCTTGGTGAATATTTCTTGCAGTGAGGTGCAGGAGGGAAACTCCTTCTTTACAAACATCCCAACTTGTATATATGTTTGTTTCTCCATCATGTCAGGGCATGGCCAGAATGCCTGCGTGTTGATAGAGACGCCACTAACGAAACTGCAGGGAACTAAATCCAATTAAATGCATAGAGAGTAAAAGCATGCAGGAGGGGCCTGCTGCAGACAGCCCTCACACACACATGCAGGAGAGTACCAGTGCAGACAGCCCTCACACACACATGCAGGAGGGCACAGCTACAGACAGCCCTCACACATACATGCGGGAAGGCCCTGATGCAGACAGCCCTCACATACACATTCAGGAGGGCCCTGCCGCAGACAGCCCTCACACACACCAAGCCTTCCTTTTTCAATCACTGGAAGGGTGTGGACTCTTCTTAGAAGCTTGTGCTGCTTAAATGTCAATTAAATGAATCATACAAGTGAGCCATTATCCTTTAGTGATAAGATCACGGGTTCAGAAATAATTATGAGTTATTCAAAATAAAAATAAGCATATCTGTGAAATGACTTATTCTTTAAGCCATTATAAATGCAGTTGAGATAATTTTAGGTTTAATTTTAATTGCAAAGAAATTGCTAATTATATTTAATAACCTCATTTTCTTTGATTCAAGAAAATATTGTTCTATGTACTTCATAAATTGGCCTATAATGATACACATCATTTTTATATTATATATCTGTTCTATAAAAATGAGTTCTAGTGAAACATCTGTATTAAAATTAAAAGTAATAATGAATTCTTTCAACAAATTCAAAGACAGCTATGATGAAACTTTCTATTTTACCCTTTATATTTGACCTTTTCCCCCTTAGATAGGTGTTTGTATGTCCAGTGTGATTCAAAAATGTCAACTTACCACGTATTTGGATGAGCAAATATTACATCCTAATACTGCAATGGAATTTCATCACCCCATTGAAAAACAAAGAACGCACAGTACAAATGGTAGCTCTTTTGTGTATGATGAGAAAGTTGTATTTGACAGTGTCCATTATTAATACTGTCCTTGACTGGCACAAGTTATTAATTTCAAAATACAGCCTCCTAATAAACACTAATCTAGCTACAGTGTATGCATGTGTGCTTATGTATATGTAGATAAAGGGAAACCCCAAGTCTTAGAAACGCCCATCATAGTAAAGCAATGGTTTCCTTTATGAACTTCATTCTTCAACCAAAGATGACTTCTGTCTCCATATTTTGGCATTACTACCAAATTACCATTACCATAATCACTATCATGCTTAAATACAGGACATTATGTATAAGATGCACATATATTTTTTCCATATTTAATTAAAATAGCAATGTATTACTTTCCCCTTCCTCTCCTTCTTCCATCCTCTCCCAAATTCCTCCCTTCAACTCTTCCTAAACATTATAATCACATATGTATGTATATGTAGGAAAATAACATAAATACAAACTATTTGTTCCGTTTTTTGGCTATTTCTGTGTTTCAGGGCCGATCACTTTACACTGGACAATCAATTATGGACTCATTCCTGGAAGAAGCTAACGCTCCTTCTCTTGGCAGTCATCCGTTGCCTGCATTTCCTTGCACAGGAGTGTGACCCCATGAGATCTTTCTCCTTCCTTATTAACATGCCTATTGATATTGCCATTCTTTGGTCTTGTTTATGTAGATCTGCTTCTATGAAAGACCATTTCACAGTAGACTTTCTGGTTTTCTGACTCTAATAATTTTCCAGGCCCTCCTTCCAGATTTTTTGAACCATAGATGTAGGCGCTATTACGTAGATCCATCGACTGGGGCTGGGTCCTCATGATCTATTGATCTCTCCATTGTGTCCAGTTAGGGTTTTTGTGTCTATGATATCCCTATTTGCTGTAAAGAAATGCTTCTTTGAAGATGGGTAGTAGCTGCACACAAAGAAATGTGGGGATAAGGCAAAGATTTAAAATGAAATTAGGAATGATGGTGGTCTAGCAAAACGGTAGCAGTTGAATTCTCCCTTAAGAGATGTGCTTTCACAAGCCGCAGGAAGTTGGCCTAGGTTCCTAGTACCAAACATGATTTCCTTCCTGCCAGGAGGGCCTTAAGTTCAATTAAAAAGCTGTCAGTTGCCACAACCATGTGAGTGCCAGCTACTGCCACCTTTACCGACAGCATGTCATGCTGGTCATTGTGACTCATAAGTGTTTCATCTGGGTAGGACTGTTAATATGCTTCCCTCCCTCAGCAGCTTGCTGTGTTCTCTGGTACCTTGAAAGCTAGATTGCATGAAGGACGCTTTCAGCTTAGATTCAGCTCAAATATGCAATGTCTTCAGCAACAGCGGCTCACCTTAGACTTCTGAAGAGCAAAAGAGGGCAACTGGTGCAGTCTTAGTGTTTGGAGGAATGTTTTGGACTGTCTTAACCAAACACTCTTAAGAAAACGGGTATTGGCTGATATTGAGACTTTTGTACGACTATGTTCTTGTGGAAAATATTGTCAACCCCAGTGAGGCTTTAGGTTATACATATATATTTTAAATTATATACACAATTATATATAGTTATATGTAATTATATAATTAAGTTATATACAACACACATATGTGTGTGTATATATAGTATGATTTAAGGTAAATCTAAAATAATAAGCTTCCTTGAGGCATCATCAAACAACCTTGGTGTTTTTTTGTTCCTTCGCCATCCTTCTCCTTCTGTATTAACCTCCCACCCTCCTCCGCAATCGGACCTTCCTCCTGTTTTTATTTATTTACAGATTCATAATACCTGCATTCTACTAATCGCCCCTCTCAAGTTACAGCTTATTTGTGTTGTCCTCGTTTCTGTGTCTACACTGACGATGTAGAATAAGGAACTGCAGATGAAAGAGAAAATGTGGCACTCGGCTTCCTGCGCCTGGGTTACTTCGCTCAGTATATTTTCCATGTCCACCCATTTCTCTGCAATTTTTATTTACTTTTTCTTTACAAATGAATGGAATTCCACAGTGTATACTGTTTTCATTATCTATTCGTGGTTCTTTTTTTTTTTTTTTTTTTGGAGGACATTTAGGTTGTTTTCATTTCCCAGCTATTATGAAGAGAGCAGCAATGAATGTGGCTGAGCAATGCTATGGAGTAGAATATGCAGTTCTTTGGGCGTATGCCAAGTAATGGAATAGCTGGGTCATATGGTAAATGCTTTTTTTCCCCATAGTGACTTTCAAAGTAGCTGTACCAGCTTGCATTCTGACCAACAGTGAGTGAGTGTTTCTCTTCCCTACGACATCAGTAGTGTCTGTTGTCGGAACTGTTCTTGATGGTGATCTAGTCATTCTTACTGGGGTAAGATGAAATCTCAAAGTTGTTCTAATTGTCATTTTCCTAATTCCTAACAGTGATGACCACTTTTTGAGTTATTTCTTAGCTCTTCTATTGAAAACTTTCTGTTTAGATCCCTACTCCATTTTTAAAAGGGTCATTTGTTTCCTATACTTTTTCCTTTGTTCTTTTTCTATTCTGGATATTAGTATCTTCTCAGATATATAGCTAGTATATTCCCCCCATTCTCTGGGTTTTTCTTCACTCAACTGATATTCCTTAGCTGTATAGAAACTTTTTAGTTTTATGAGGTCCCACTTGTTAAATATTTGTGTTAATTGCTGGGCAAATGGAGTTCTATTCAGAAGAGCTTTCCTACACCTACATCTGGTAGGATCCTGCTGATGTTTTCTTCCTGCAGTTTTAGTGCTTCGGGCTTCATATTATGCCTTTGATCCACTTGCAGCTAATTTTTGTGCAGGATGATAGATACAGGTGTAATCTCATCTTTTTCATGTGGACATCATTATCCCAGGATCACTTATTGAAGAGGCGCCTTTTCCCCAGTGTAGGACTTGCCTCCTTGTCAAACATTAGCTGCTTATTGTTACATTCGAGTACTCACATTTGGGTCTTATATTTTGTTCCATTGGTCTATGTGTCTGTTTTTGTAATAGTACCATATCATTTTAAATAACTTTATAATACATAAATACTTATATATCAACTTCTAAATTAATTTTAAGGTGATTATAATTTTTGTATTTTGTGGAAGACATCTTCATATATCCAATGCAGCTCCAGTTGAAGTGTTGAGTTCATAGGGAAATTCTTTGCATAATTTCCATAGCTTGCTACTTTATTTTGACATAAACTCAGTAGTCCCATAGAAACCTAAGATTCTTAGCTGGATCAAAGGAAGTTACTATAATAATAATAAAAAACTACTTAAGTCTATTAGTTACTTTCTTTGTTGATATGACCAAAGAGCTGACAAAACAGCGTAAGGGAAGGGGGATCGATCATGGCTTACTGTTCTAGGGTACATTTAATTATCACTATTAACTATGACACTAACCTTTAATATTCCAGATATGCATTCCTCAGTACTTTTATTCGGTCACTCTTTGAAATAAGCCTGTTGTCAGGTTCAATGTGTTTTCTTCTTTGCTTATTTTGGTCTTACCTTGAAAGCACTATTGGAAGGTCAAACCTCACCAGTCAATTTCATATCCCTCTCTAGCAACTGGAATCCTGTACTGAATCTCTTACATACAGAAAAAAGGTCAATTTCACTGGAAATATCATGTCTGTCATTGAAACAAGACATTGCTTAGCTACTGGCAGGTGTAGTTATTCAACGATCGGCTTAACTGGGGTCATTTGTAGCCTTAAATCCTAGCTGCCTTCAGGACCTAGTGACAGATTTGTGTGCCAAAGAAACAAGTCTTTGCTAGCAAGAAGCTGTGTGGCCATCAGCAAAGAATTTAGCATCTCTGAATTCCTGTTGCCCTACATACATGGTGAAAATTGACAGTGATTGGGAGACTCACATGGGATTGTGTATACAAATTATACACACGCAGTAGATGACTTTCCCTGACTGATCTGCCACTGACTAGTACTGACTGTACTAGTTCCTTCAATTCTTCTTATGTCATCACCTACAGAAGAGAGAAAAGGAAATCTTACCTCTCATACAGTTCTTCTCAAATTCAACATTTCGTTGAATTTTTCAAATGTTTTAAGATTGGTTTGCCTATCCTCAGAAGTGTTTCACTACCTTCTGCAAGTAAAAGCAATGAAGTGAAAATGTCTGTTGTTTTAGAGTATATGCAGGCATTATTTAGTTCAGCATGTGCTTGGTTGATAAAACTCTTACTAGTTCATTCATCCGCAGTGGGAAAACAGAGGGCAGTGTTCGGCACTTGGGATACAGTTCACACAGGATTTACTTAGCCAATTTGTGTTTCAGAACAACAGTGGAGATGTAGATGGACATGGGAATAAGAGAACTCTCATCAGGGAACCTCACTAAGTGCTGGGGTTTTGGAAATTCTTCCAGTTTGGACCAGGGTGAGATGTCTCAGTGTCAAGCTCTTGTTCAGCCAGACCTCGGTCCCTCTGGTCCAGCAGTAGGAAGGTGACCCCCGCAGGCAAAGGTCTCTGCTTCCAACTGTATTCATATGATTTCTTCTCCAGTGGTACAGTATATTTCCCACATGTAGACTCTTAACACACATATGTAGCTCATTTAGTTTGAAGTAAGAAGTAAGCCTGAAAATGTATGTGAAATGGGCAGGAAATAAAAGACTGGTCTTGTTTGGATATATTAGTACTAGCATGACTTAATCTTCAGAACCATGGTTCTAACATGTCATAAAGGAAACACTGTAAATGGCTTTCAATGTGTGTCCTTATGCAGCTTTTAGTAACATAAAAAGAGGGCTCTAGTTTGGGCAGTTGCCACACTGCACATATTAAGAATTATTTTAAAGATAGGCTTCTTGCCAGTAAAAGAGGGAAAAAAAGTAATTCTTGGTATCTATTCATTTTATTACAGACCTGCGATTAGAGTTTCTCAGACTTTATAAAGCATGCTTTTGATCCGAACAATTACGCAGTGGCTTTCACCCTCGTATTTTGTCTGTCTAGACATGCATGTTTCTTTTTTAGAAGGCATACTTGCTTTGCTCAAATAATGATCTAAACAATTGCTTCCTTCCTTAAAGTAAATCCAAACTTTGTGAAAACTTCATTTGTTAATGAAACTTTTAGATGAACCCCCTTGAACAAAAGGCTATGGGATAATGTTCTATGTAGTATTTATTGGTCAAGGAAGTCCTGGGGTCTGGAAAAAAAACACAGGTTATCACCATTGCACTTGGCCATCCACAGTACCTAGATGGTAAATCGTAGTGCTGAAGACACCACACACTTGTTGGACATGAGAAACTAACTCTGAATTGACCAGGCAACTCCTTCCTACCTGGAGGTCATGGTGCTGGAAGGTGCTAGGAAAATTGCTGGAAAGGAAAAGATATAAATTAATTGATCCAGCACTAGATCCTGGGTGCCGTAATACCAACTGGCCAGACAAGATGGGTCACAGGTGCAACAGTGACTGTTTGGGGTAACGTACCGTCTTGATATTAGATATGAGATTTATTCCACAAGAGAGAATTCATGCTATTCATGCTGCTACTGTAATCCCTGTCAAAAGTCCATGGCTGGGGAGGTCATTGTCCTCAGGCGGGGGGAAACCAGCTGTTGTTATTTTGCTAAATGATCATGCTGTCAAACTGCCTTCTATTTACGTTTATAGCCATAGATATGGGCTTCTCCCAGCTGTGCTCAGAGAAGCTTCTTGTATTGGGCAGCAGCTAATACAGACCCACAATGTGTATAGAATAAGAGGCCGTGGAGTACACAGCTCTAAATGGGCCAACTATATTGCATCTCTTTTCCAATGGACTGAAGAATCAACCAGGAGTAGGTCGCAGACAGAGTGAAGAGCCAGAGGTAATGTACCCTGCATCAAAACAGGGTTTTTGTCCACATGAGCTCTCAGCCACTGTTACCAGATGCTGAAGATTTGCACAAAACAAATCAACTGAAACCCCAGTATAGATGGAAAGGGACTCACGAAGCCCCGCCCCTAGCTGATGACCTGTCTGCAGTTGATGGCTGCTGGGGGATTACATGATCCAGTACTATACCCATGGCTCTGTACCTGTGCATATGCAGAAGCATTAAGTGAACTCAGTGGGTAAAAAAAAAAAATAAAGTACATGATACTGGGAGAGGGCAGTAGTGGGTGGATATGGTAGGAACCGGCAGGGAGTTGGGATGGGTGTGAGCATAACCTTCTGGAAACAACAGAATGATGTTTTTTTAAATTTCTGAGTGGATAGATGAGACTTTCATTCACACCTAACTGAAGAGCTAAGATAACTTATGGCAACTGGGAGAGGGATATGGTTTTTCTCTATGGCCAGTAATAAGCTGACTATGCACTAGTGAATGGTCCCATACCTGTGGAAATACAGGAATTGATAACTGGATGCATTGTGGTTAAAAACAGAAAATACAATTTGGGAGGAGATCATGTTGGAAGTCTGAAGCTGTGAAGAAAGGGGGAATGTAATCGGGATACTTTGTACTCATGTATGAATTTTTCAATGAATAATTTTTAAAAATGTTTGTAAATTGAAGAAGAGAATGCAGCTGATGTGCAAAGGCTGCGGGAAAGGCAGAGGGTTGTACATTTGGTATGTTCTAGAACTAGGAGCGTATCTCACCCAGTACCAGATAACACAGAAAGTGTTTTAAGACACATGCCAGAAAAATGAAATAGAATTGCCTTTCCTTGAAAGTTTTTCCATTTAAGAGTACCAACAAACAATGTGTAGAAATCTCTTTCCCTGGGAACCATAGAGGAGACTTTGTTAACTTAGAACCGGCCTAATGCTTGCGCCCCAGAGGAAACTGGGTCTTAGTCTCAGACACTCATATGAGATGTTTCCAGATCTGTTTCCTGCAGTGTGTAAGATTAACATAAAGATGTTTTTAAAATGTCCTATATCCCAGGAGCATTTTCTTTTTCACTTCCATGTTTTTCATTTTTCAAGAAAATCTGTTAACTGTTGGGGAGAGGAGTATGAGGGGAGTTCAGACAGAGCCACAAAGTGAAGGAGTGAGAGGGATGAACATGAGTTATCCAGATGGAGGAGGGTCTAGGAGCTGCGAAGGACAAGTGTATGGTTGTCCTTCTCTGAGACTCTTCAGGAGTCTGGGTCACCTAAGATGCCGACAGGCAAACCAATTTGTTAGTAGAGAAAAGCTAACCTTAGTTTTACTCCTGTTCCTACTTGAAAGGGTTTATCTTTTCACTGAACTTTTGCCCAGAAAACATATATTTCAAATATAAAATTACTTCCATTTTCAAGAAATCTCTGGAAGGATGTTCACAATTAGAGGATCAGTGGCAGGTGGTCATTCAGACTTAAGCAATACTGCCCTCTGGCGGAACTGGAGATGCTGCAGGTGTTCAACACTCCGTACATACTGGGAAAAATAGACTTGTCCGCATGTGAGTTCTGCCCTAGTGTAAGTATGCCACAGCCATGGCTTTGCCTTCTATCATTAACAGATCTATTCATGGTGCTATGTGGCAAGAGATTTTCAACAGGTGTGAAAAAAAAGCAACTGATCCCTGAGGTTCCTGAGAGTTGGCTGACATTTCTGCCTTTAAGCACCATAGTGACTCAGGGGTCAATTGCTTTTTCACCTGAGGCCTGAAAAGTACGGAGTTAAACAAACAAACAAACAAAAAAAACCCAGCAATGTCAGTCAATGCTCTAAAAACATTGACAGACTCCACAAATCTCCCGTGGGAGTCTTTTCTAAGCCATTGGTTCTATAAAAACAAAAGGAAAGACAGAGCAGTGTAGTGTGGCGCCCCAGAAGAACTGAGTGGAGGGGTGGGAGCTGTCCTCTAATTGCCTAGCTCAGAAATCAGACAGCCGCTGTGCACTGGGGTGCTGTTTATGCACAGAGTGTAGTACTACAGTACTATAGCACACAATAGCATGGCAGAATACAAAGAGAAGCATGGAGACAAGAAAGGTGGCCTTCAGAGCATCTCAACTGCAGCAGCTTTCACCATCACCTTAGGGATTTCTCAAGACCACATTTAGAAATATTTGAATTGATCCTTTTCTCGTGTTTCTGTATTCATCTTCCTAAGTCATTGATTAGGTTTGCCTTTGATATGGGAGTATACCTTCTTCCTTTGCTGGCAAAGATTCAGAGGGTTTGATATTCCCGATGAAATTTACCAAACATGGTAATATCTTAGTCAATGCTTTGTTGCTGTGACGAGACACCATGACCACAGCAACTGTTATAAGGCAACATGTTTAGTTGAGTCTGGCTTACAGTTTCAGGAGCTTAGCTCGTTATCAGCATGGAGGGAACCATGGCAGCACACAGGTCAACATGGGGTAGGGAAGGGTTCTACATCCAGATCTGAAGGCAGCAGGAAAAGAAGCCACTGGGCCTGGCTTTGGCATCTGAAAGCTGCTAAGCCTACCCACAGTGACACACTTCGAACTCCAGCAAGGTGACATGTCCTAATCCTTCCAAACAGTGTGACTATTTTTGAGCCTATAGTGGCCATTTTCACTGAAGATACCACCACAGGAACCTAGGCTTGCATTGTCATTGTGAGAATATTTAAAATTACTCATCCAATGAGGTTTCTATGTTTGTTTTTAATCTAATTGTATTTTATTGTTTATATATAAAATATTTTATTGTTTCCTTGATTCAGTTTTGATAAGTGCATCTTTCCAAGAATTTGCCCTTCGCTTCAAAGTTGTCTAATAACACACATTTTTTTATATTTATATTTCCTTTTAATCCCTTTTCTTTTTGTGGCATCAGTACTGGTATTTTATTTCTGATTTGCTCTCTTTTCCTTTTTCTTTGTTTTTTGTTGTTTTACTTTTCTAGGAAAGGACTTTTATTTTGAGCTACATTTTCTATAAGTCCAGAAGTACTGCTGGGTATTCCATTATATTTTCAAGCAACATGACCCATTTTATCTGGTTAAGGGAAAACATCCAACAGGACGGTCACTAAGATAACACTGGATATCAAATAGGATCAAAGGAGTCATGGAAAAGGCTTTGCTCTGACTTGGCATGGTGTAGCCAAAAATGGGTGACCAAAAGAAAATTAAAAATAAAAATAAGTAAAAGATAAAGTATAACAGCTGCCCTGAGCGAACGTGCATCTCCTTTTCCTGTGATCTGAATGCAGACTTTCCGAAGCAGTCTCTGCCATCACTGACTAGCTGCTCGTTACTTAGAATGTGAATCCTACACAGGAAGACTGGAAAGAGAATGTAGAGACACTGCGGTTTACCTCCCCCCTGTTGTGCCCAAGGTGACAGTGGAGAGGGTCAGGATAATGCTGAGGGAAGTCGCTTTACTTGTGTACCCGTGACTTCACATAACCCGGCCAGTTTTCACTCTCAACAACACTGCCCTCGGGGACCATGTGACAGCAACATCACCTTTGTGTCAAGTCCTGTGTCCCTAGCACAGTGCTGTGGGAGTGTCATATATCAATCTGTTGATTTCATTGGTTAAGCAATAAAGAAACTCGTTAACCCTGATAGGTTAAAACATAGGTGGGAGGAGTAAACAGAACAGTATGCTGGGAGGAAGAGGAAGTGAGCAGAGACTCGACATCTCTGCTCTCTGGAGCAGAGACGCCAGGCTCTGCTCTCCCAGGCAACCCCAACCCAGGATGGACTTAGGCTAGAATCTTCCCGGTAATCACACCTTGGGGTGCTACAAACAATTATTAGAAATGGGCTAGTCCAGGTGTGAGAGTTAGCCGAGAAGAGGCTAGAGAGAAATGGGCCAAGCAGTGTTTAAATGAATACAGTTTGTGTGTTGTTATTTCGGGGCATAAGCTAGCAGGCGGCCAGGGTGCTGGGGACACAGCCCTGCCACTCTTATTACAAGAGCACAGAACGAAATGTGGATGGTTTAGCACTCGTCACTGAGAGTTTCAGCAATAATGGAAAATTTCATTTATGTCACCTGGTAGCACAACTGTCACACATAGGTGTCTCCTAAGCACACCAGATGCTATCAGTTTGAAACAATGGACTAGTGGCTTCATAATTGGACAGTATAGTCCGACTTTCTGAAATATTTGCTTAATGAACCCACAACTAATGAAAATATTCTGTAACTCACCCCTAGAAACCTTGACTTTGTTGTTGCTTTTCTATGTCTGCATTTGTTGACATATTTTAAAACTTCCTACCTTGACTTCAGGAAAAAAGAAAAGATCTCGCAAGAAGACATAGTTTCCCCTCTGCTTTTTCTGCAAACCCCATATTCAATAAATTTATTCTATGCAGATAATGTTTGATCCTGAATCATCCTACTCCATAATGCAGGATAATCATTTTAACCACTTCTCTTTCCACCAAGTGATAAAGTAGGGAAGAATTACAAGAACGGTTTGAGTCAAAAGATCCATTTCTGATATAGTGAAAGTCTGCATTCTTAAATCTTCGTGATCTTCTGAAAATCAATTCTTTGCTTTATAAACTTGACCTCTGAGGTATCCGCCTTCAAAGCAGAGCTTTCTGCTGGTATTTGCACACCCAGGCTAGTGGGTTTTGAAAATTATTTCATTTATTTATTTTTTTAGTTGTTTGTTTTTAAGCATGACAGATCAGTGTCCTGGGACAAGCTTTTTTTTTTCATGTGTGTGTTTGTGTGTGTGTGTGTGTGTGTGTGTGCGCACGCGCACGTGCAAGTGCTTGCACTCCCTCAATGTTTAGGTTCTAATAAGTAGCTTTAAGAAAGATAGTTATTAATTCTATACCAGAAAGAAACTACTGGAGAGCCTTTTCTGTGTGGATACAGAAAGCACTTGGCATTTGTTCCCTCGCCTGCTCTCACATTTACTGAATTCTAAAGAGAAGGGAATAAGTGAGGACAAGGCAAAGTCAAGGAACTGTTACTCCTGTCCCTATCTGACTCTCAAAAGGAAAAAAAAAACTTACCTTGTAAATTTGAGTGGGGAGACTATAATTCCAGGCACATGTGCAGTTCTATTGGATAAAATTCATGTGGGTTGATTTATGTTTCCATAATCCTGAATGCTTTGAAGCATATCAATTAACAAAGATGTCTGAAAGAATTGCTATTAGATAATGTACTAAAGTGCATTATTAAAAACAAACTGAAAAACAACAAAAAAAAACCAAACTATATTTCTAATTCTGGTCAGGATGAGGGTTGATAAGATTTTTCACTCCCTGATAATAGAACAAATATTGATCAAACGTGTTTTTTGTCTGTTTGTTTGATTGTGTGCATGTGTGTTTGTGTGTGTGTGTGTGCATGTGTGCATGAGTGCTTGCATGTGCCAATGCATTTTATTGGGGTTACTCACAGGAATATAAGTGAAGGGTTACTTGCAGGAGCAGAAATGATGCAAGGACAGCTGTACCACCCAACACTGGTGGCAGCTCATGGAAGCATGGAGCATACTGCATAGCCTACAGGCAACTCAAAGGGTTGGAAGGCATCCTTCCTGGGTGGCTCAGCTAGTGTGAGCTTCTTCTACGCTAGTCTGAGGGTGAATCTAAGCACTCTTTTTCTGTTTATATACTCTTGGGAAAGGGGGGAACTACTGAATCTGCTCAGTTTCATGAACTTCCTGAAGCTATTTTTGAGAGAAAATTTAAAAAAAACCTCATAATGTTTTATGGCAGTGGTTCTCAACCTTCCTAATGCTTTCCTTTAAAATGGTTCCTCATGTTGTTGTGACCTCACCCCCACCATAAAACTATTTTTGTTGCTACTTCATAACTGCAATTTTTGCTAATGTTATGAATGGCTAATATCTTATATGCAAATCTGTTATAAATGTAAACTTCTGATATATAGAATATCTGCAATGAAACCCTGTGAAAAGGTTGTTTGACCCCATCCTCCCAAAGGGACTGCAATCCACAGTTAAAAACCAGTTTTATATGGGAATAGTGAAAGTGGTAGATATGAATAAACCTGAATAAACTCCAAGAGAAACAAACTGTCTCAGGAAAGGAGATTGCTGTGAACACAGGCTATGCATGAGGGTGGATGCTCAGTCTGAATGAGCATGAACTAACAGGATCACATGTTAAAAATGATTGAGAACCAGCCAAACCTTGGTTTATAACTGAACTGATGGAGTTAATTGTGGTCTAGGAAAGATCCAGGTGGACAAATTACTCAGCAATTGCTCTGATCACAAGGAAGTGCATTGTATTTGCTGTCTCTAAAGTAGAGAGTACATAGTGTACACACAATTATTGTAGACACTGGAGAGTGGAGACGATTGTCAGAGAAGGGAAGTGAATGAATGAGCGCAGAAACACACATTTACGAGTGCTGAGGAGTTTCAACCAGATGGAACCTTCATTTGGCGATAGATGAAGCTAGAGACAGAGACCCACATTGGAGCACTGGACTGAGCTCCCAAGGTCCAAATGGGAAGCAAAAGGAGGGAGAACATGAGCAAGGAAGTCAGGATCACAAGGGGTGTGCCCACCCACTGAGACGGTGGGGCTGATCTAATAGGAGCTCACCAAGGCCAGCTGGACTGGGACTGATGGAGCATATAATCAAACGGACTTTCTGAACGTGTCGGACAAGGAGGGCTGACTGAGAAGCCAAGGCCAATGGCACTGGTTTTTGATCCTACTGCATGTACTGGCTTTGTGGGACCCCAGTCTGTTTGGATGCTCACCTTCCTAGACCTGGATGGAGAGGGGAGGACCTTGGACTTCCCACAGGGCAGGGAACCCTGACTGCTCTTTGGACTGGAAAGGGAGGGGAAGAGGGATGGGGGGAGCGGGAGGGAAATGGGAGGATGGGAGGAGGTGGAAATTTTTAATTAAATAATATAAAAATAAATAAAAAAGAGAGAAATAGCCAGGTGGTGGTGGTACAGGCCTTTGATCCCAGAACTTGGGATGTAGAGGCAGGTGGATCTCTTTAAGTTTAAGGCAAGTCTAGTCAAAAAGAAATAGTTTCAGGACAGGCACCAAAGCTATTCAGAGAAACTGTTTCAAAAAATTTACATACATACATACATACATGCATACCCATGTGGGTATGCATGTATGTATGTATGCAAAATCCCTGAGTTTTACATATGCCAATAGCTTTTAGAGTTCTTGTTATTAGTTCCTTGTATGATTAATATCCAGGTTATCATCTAATTCAAATTCAACAGGAAATTTGTTCCTATTAGTGATTGCTACCAAATACTACTACTACTAACATATATTTTAAGATATTAACTCTCTTAAGGATTTGATGATAATCACTTAGCAGTTTATTTGTGAATTATACAGGTGATCATGTTTAATGACAATGAGTGAGCTGTCACGTGTTTAGTAATCCTGCATCATTTCTCTAGTGAAATATCTGCCAATATTTCCATAGGTGATATTAATTTCAAATGCTGGCTATTAGCTTTCTGTATATTTTAGAAACAGTTCTTTATCAAAAGTATACTTTAAACATATTTTCTGCTAGTTAAGTGTTGGGACCAATTGGAGTCCTGGCCTTCAGCTGCTCTTTCCTGATAGAGCCTTCTAAGTGAAGTTACTAAAAGCTGTGCCTTATCTAGAGGAGCAGAGGATGGGATTTTCACCTGTTGGCCATTGACTGCCTTTAAACTCCATGATGATATTAAAGAAGGGCTTTTGTACCAGTAAAAAAAATATTTAAGTTAAAGAGAAGGGAACTGATGTGTGAAACAGAGAAGCAAACAACCAAGAAAAACCCAGAACATGTGATCAAACTCGACTTTCTGAACGTGGCTGACAAGGAGGGCTAACTGAAAAGCCAAGGACATTGGCACTGAGTTTTGATTCTACTGCATGGACTAGCCTTGTGGGAGACTAGTCTGTTTGGATGCTCACCTTCCTAGACCTGGATGGAGGGGGGAGGTCTTTGGACGTCCCACAGGGCAGGAAACCCTGACTTTCTTAGGACTGGAGACAGAGGGGGAGGGGAAGGGGGACGGGGAGAGAAATGGGAGGAGGGAAAGAGGTGGAAATTTTTAAGTAAAAATAAATAAATAAATAGTTACTTAATTAATAAATAAAGAAGAAACACACATTTACCTGCTGGGGAGAATATCTTAGATGGCGGTCTAAAATGACCCCAAGCAATTGGAAAAATGCTGCTAAATTAATAAGATAGGATTGCAGAGTAAGGAGGTAGAGGCAGCTGGAATTTTTTGAGAGAGAGAGAGAGAGAGAGAGAGAGAGAGAGAGAGAGAGAGAAACAATCAGTTCAAAAAATTTCCAGAAATTTACATAGGCATTTCCTACGATGTGTTACTAAACATAAGGTGAATGTCTGTGAAGTGAACTCAAGCAGGAAAAATCGACCAAAATGAATCTTAGAGCTAGTACAGTGTGAGAATATTCCAACTCAGGTTAACAGAGTTGAGAAAATTCTCATCAATGCTGGGACATTCAGGAAATCCTCTAGATGTACAATGCCCTCATAGCAAGGGTATAAGCAAGCTAGCTATAAACAAGTGATGTATTACAATCAACATAAGAACACTTCGAAATAAGCCTGGCACTAAAAATCAGCATTATTCTTTGAATGACTGGGCCACTTTCTGGCAAGTGCTGCAAAATCTTGAGGAAGAAGCATAAATTTAGTACTGAATCATATCCAGCACTCAATTGAAGTTATACAAGATGTGTGACAGCAGAAAAAAAATTTCATTTACCAGGGGGAAGTAATTACTAGAAAGAGACAAAGTAAAAATAATAGAGTTAGGAGAAAAACCATATTACTACTCTGTAAACCATGATTGAAGACGTAAAGAAAAACATGTACATAATTAAAGAATCAAAGATGTGCATTTTTAAAGACAAAAGTAAATCATATCTAAATTTAAAATGCTGGGCGGATTTAGCAGCTGATTGCTAAGTGCAGCAATGATGGAAGTTCGATGAGCTCTGTGATAAAATTACAAAGCCAAGAGACACAGAGGGGAAAATTTAGAAGAATATTTAGAAGTGAAGGGTCTGATAGACCAAAATCAAGTAGTCCCATTGTTACTTAGAGTACTAGACTGGTAGAACCAACAAAATAATTGAGAAAAAAAGTCCAAATTTTATAAAAGCTAGACTCACAGAACCAGAATGATTAACACAGTGCAGACTTGAATACAAAGGGCATGTTATAGCAAAGGTGCTTAAAACAAAAACAAAACCAAAAAACAAAAAACATTGAAGATAGACGTTTCTGACCCACCTGGTCCTATAGCCATTCAGTCCCAAAGAAATACACAGACACTTATATTAATTATAAATTATTCAGCCTATTAGCTCAGACTTATTAACTAGCTCTTACAACTGAAATCAACTCATAAATCTTATCTATGTTTAGCCATGTGGCTTGGTACCTTTTCTCAGTAAGGCATCCTCATCTTGTTTCCTATGTGTCTGGCTGGTAACTGTATCTCTACCTTTCCTCTTTCCAGAATTCTCTTAGTCTGATTGCCCTATCTATACTTCCTGTCTGGCTACTGGCCAATCAGCATTTTATTAAACTAATATGAGCGACAGATCTTTACAGTGTATAAGAGCACTTGAAATAGGAACACACAAAGGAGAGAAATGTTCTGAGCAGCATCCTAGTAGTGCAAGCACACAGAGGCAAAACAAGGAAAATTATAGACTTCTTATGCAAAAGCATACAAAACAGAAAAGGACACAACACAACATTTAATGTTTAAAAACAAAAAGACTGAGGTTATACATTCTTTATAAAAAAAAAAAAGCCTTTTAAAATGGAAAAAGATTTCCAGCCTCTACTTGGGGGATAAAAAGTTGGCAAGAGCTTAATCTTAAACCAACAGCAAGAAAAATCCAGGTAATCTTTGAAACCATAACTTTGAAAAGTTCATTGAAAAGCAAAGAACACAGGCGAATGAGTAAGCCTGAAATCTAAAACAAACAGTCAGACATCTGCACCAATTGCTGGCTTCCTGAGGCAGAACATGGAAGGAGACAGCTAACTATATAACCTGGACAGAAAGATTCAGCCTCAATGTTTACTCACCGGTGAAGGGCTTATAGAGTAGTGTTAGATGCTGCAGTCATGCAAAAGCTGTTGTGTGTGGTCCTCATCAGATGTCCATGAAATACTGGAGAATGGGAAAATCATCTTCAGGTACAGGTATGAGGGGGAGATGGTGTGTGTGTGTTTGTGTGTGTGAGTGAGTGTGTGTGTGTGTCTACGTCCACATATGCCAACTCTAAGAATAGGAGAAAACACATTTTGCTACAAACAAAGAGACAATTTCTCTACTTTGGTTGAAAACTAAATCTTTTCCTTAGACCACTAATATCTTAAGCCTTTATAAACATTAAGATCATTGAAAGAAACACCATCCCCTTATACAGAGATGTGGAGCTTAGTTAAAAGAGGCTGAACTGCAACAATAGAAAACATGTACTCCTCTGTACATAATCAAGATACAGAGATAAGAAACAGTGGTGTACCAAGGGGGGCTAGACAGGAGAACAGAGAAAATCTGTTTGGAGGCAAATGCTACTAAAACACACTTCAAACTGAAGATAGAAGAGGAGCATTGAGAAAGTGCTCTCAGCATATCTCTGTACTAAGCATAAGAGCCACTAGAAGAATTCTGAGAATGTGGTGTACTGGCGATAACAATAATAAAAACCTTCAGATGAAATGAAACAATAAAATCTAAACAGCTAAACTGAACCAGAGATGAAGTCAGCACACTTTAGATACAGTAGAGCGAGAAGGAGGCCAGCTTTGTGGGGAAAATATTATATGCTTTAGTCAGTTCTAAATATTAAGAAATATATAAAAGGAAGAAGAAAGAAGAACTGACTTAGAGAAACAAGGAAAATATAAACATTATTGGAAACCAACATAAACAATAAAATCAAGCAGAAAATTATAAGCAGACTGCACTTTTGTTTCCAGGCAGCCCAGACCCAACTAATCACACAGAAACTATATTAATTACAACATTGTTTGGCCAATGGATTAGGCATATTCCCAGCTAGCTCTCACATCTTGAATCAGCCCATTTCTATTAATCTATGTATCACCACAAGGCTGTGGCTTATTGGTAATTTTCTGGCATCTTTCTTTTTTGGAGGCTACATGGTATCTTCTTCAACTTAGCCTATCCCTTCTCTCTTTGTCTCTCTGTCTCTCTCTCTTTGTCTCTCTTCTGTTCAGATTTCCTGCCTGGCTTTACTTTGCTCAGCCATTGGCCAAAACAGCTTTATTTATTAACCAATAAAAGCAACATATATACAGAAGGACATCCCACACCATCTCCTCTTCTCTGTCTAAAGAAAAATGAAGGTTTTAACTTTAACATAGTAAAATTACATATAACAAAACAGTTATGAAATAAGAATTACAGTTACAAAATTTAGTCTGTATTAGGCAAAAAATAAAGAAAATTTCTATCTATCTATTTTAAAATGTTTTATCTTTATGAGTCTAAAGTTTTGCATCTAATTTATCTTTTATTATAACTAAGGAAGACTATAACTATCTGTTTTCAACTCCATCAAAGATTCTAGAAGGATATAATATTACCTAAGTAAACAGAAAGTGCATTGTAAGCAACTTCCAAAGTTTTAGAAATAACAGAGACATCTCGCTGCCTGGACAGTCATCCAAAGTTGTCTTTTCTTTTTCTTTTTTCTTTTTCATCTTTTATACATTGGAGCATCCATCTTTAGCCTATTGGACCATAATATATTGCAGACTTTTCAGTGAAGCAGAAATTTGAATATCTGTGTTTCGTGGTACTGGCAAAGTTCATCGGTTGTTTCTATATATTGCCATGAGGTTGCGACTTCCTGGTAATGCTCTAGCTTCTTTCTTCTTTGGAGGCTGCATGGCATCACCTTTGTCTCTGCCGGTCTCTTCTTCCCTTCTTCTTTGCCAATTTCCTTCTCTCTCTCTATCTCTGTTTGGATTACCCACCTGGCTTTACTTTGCTAAGCCACTGGCCGAAAGAGCTTTATTCATTAACCAGTAAAAGCAACACATACAGAGAAGGACATCCCACATCAGGAAATTTAAAATGATTAATGATGAACAAGATGAACAAGATAAAGGTCCTAGTGGGAGATGCTGGCAGCATTCATGAGCAGAGGGGACTCTGAGATAGGGTGAAATGGAAATGCTAGATAAAATAATGACGCACTTGATAATAAACTTATAAGTGATTAGGAAATAGGAATCTGTGGCTGTACTAAGAGCAACTAATAGAGAAGATATGTGGCTTAACACAAAAGTGTGTGTGTGTGTGTCTGTGTGTCTGTGTGTGTGTGTGTCTGTGTGTGTGTGTGTATGTATAAGAGGGAGAGAGAGAAGGAGAAGATTTCTTTCTATGGGGTATCATAAAATACAGTAACAGACATGTATAATTAGAATTCCAGGTAGTTATCTTAAGACACAGAAAGAACATATGAAGAATTACTGGTGGAGTTTTTTTAAAATCTATGGATCTGTACATCCATGGAATTCAGTGAAACCAAAAAATATATTTAAAAAAATTGAAATCCTGACCAATGTGTGTGTGGGGGAACAACACCAAACTTTAAGTAAAATCTCTTTCTCTCTCTCTCTCTCTCTCTCTCTCTCTCTCTCTCTCTCTCTCTCTCTCTCTCACACACACACACACACACACACACACACACACCACACCACACAAAACAAAAAGCTTTATTGGTCAACTACTCTGAACATGAGCCTATCTTGGAGTGGTTGATATTGTCGCTCTATTGGGAAGGACTGATTTTTCCTCTCCCAGCAAATATAAGAGACAGTTAAGTAGTTAACCTTTACCTTTTGCTTTCTTGGATTTTATTCGGGGGGTAGATGGGGTAAGGGTTGTTGTTATTTGGGGTTTTTGTTTAGTTGTGTAGTTAGGAAGGGGGAGAAGATCAGGAAGAACTTGGGAAAGAGGAAGAATATGATTTAAAATATATTTAAATTAAAAATTATTCTAAATAATAATAATATAATTTAATAAAAAGGAAAAATAAAACAAAGATATAAAATACACATCTAAGCTCATTTTATGAAAACTGCTGGAAATTGGTGTTAAAAATATTGAAGGTTCACAGAGGATTAAAAAATTTGTGTCTAGACAAATGAAATAAGAACTATAGAAGGGGTCTGATCAGACATATATATGTCAGGAATTACACAATCGATGTTGACATGACCTTTATTTAATAAAACTTGAAACACCTTCATGATTAAAAGCTTAGAAGAAACTAGGAATAGAAATAATACACCACGGGCTGGAGAGATGGCTCAGAGGTTAAGAGCATTCCCTGTTTTACCAAAGGTCCTGAGTTCAATTCCCAGCAACCACATGATGGCTCACAACCATCTGTAATGGAGTCTGGTGTCCTCTTCTGGCCTGCAGGTATACACACAGACAGAATATTGTATACATAATAAATAAATAAATATTTTTTAAGAAGAAAAAAAATAATACACCACAAAGTAATCATGGATGGGATGCTGCTATTAAAAGGAGAACAGATGATGAGGTTCTTGCCTTCATAAAATGTATGAGTCCCTTGATAGATCACTAGCGTGATTATGCTGTTAAAAATTAGCACCAAGTAGAACTTTGGACCTACCTGGAGGAGGTAAATCACTGGGTATGTGACCCAGAAAGAGAAGCCATGTCTCTAGGTACCTTCTTTTTTTCTCTGCTTCCTCAGTGCCACAAGGTGCACACCTTCACTCCACAGTACACTTCTCTGTGGTGTTCTGTTTTACCATGCATGGCCCAGTAGGAACCAGTGGAGTCAGATGGCAAGGAAACTCTGAAAACACAATATCCTTGACATTGTTTCTCACGTAGGTATTTTGGGCAGCAACAAAATCTAACAGCAATAACATCTGGTGAAAAGGTAATCGACAGGGCTTTGTAGCCCATTTAAAAATAAGACATATGGTTACAATAGCTTGTGGAATAGCTAAGAAGAATTGAGAGTATATGGGGCTGAAGAGAGAATGCAAGACTTTTGCTGAAAGTATAAATACAAAATTAAAATAAAATAGTATTGTAGTGTGCCTAGCAACTTGAGAAAATACCCCAAATCATTAGTTGAACAAATTAATCCATACATAAACATATCCATAGCATGTGTGTCCAGTTGTAATAAATGCCCTTTATAGTTATAGAAATATATAAAACTTGTGTCAGGAACAGTGGGGAATTTTCTGTATTTTTATAGCCATAAACAGATCTACTAACATCTCATAGTTAACAAACTATGCATTTAATAGCTATCTCAGTGTGTTAATAACATTTAACTGAATAAAAAAGCATAAACAATATGCTGTTTATAAAATCAGTCTGGTTTATAATAACATTTAATTAAGAATTTTGCATATTCACTAGGCGTTGGTGACACATGCCTTTAATTCCAGCACTTGGGAGGCAGAGACAGGCAGATCTCTGTGAGTTTGAGGCCAGAATGGTCTACAGAACAAGTTCCAGGACAGTATTGAAAAAAAAAGGATTTTTATGTGTTTATCTGAGTCCAACAACCATATTTAGCACAGAAATATTATCTAAAGGCAAAAGTTCTTACAGAGTGAAGATTTTAGAATAAGTCTAAAATTACATCTTTCAGTTGACCAGAGTAAACTACAGGAAAAATAATTTGTTTCCTCACTATATTTCATTCAAAGTTTGTATCCCTTTTCTCAACAAGACAACAATTTGGTTTAAATTTACTCTTAAGCATAAATGCATTATGCAAATAAACTCAGTGAGTATCTGGATAATAGAAAATACCTTTATATCACATTGTCACTTCTTGGCAAAAATCATTGAGCAAAGAATTTATGGGGTGATAACTGTCAAAGACAATAAACTGTCATGCAAGCATAGAGTCCTTTCCTGGTGTAGCCTTTGGATGAACAGTTACAGAACCAGAGAACTGTGAATATAGAATTTGGTCCTTCCCAAAGCCATAGAACTCAGGGTACATTCTGACTATTACCTTAACGGGAAATACCTTACTATAAGAAAAAAAAATACTATGACTTTTCTTCCATTTATATTTTTCTCAGTAAAATATAATAAAATTTAAGCTATTTCAAAACCATGAACTACTGCATTCATGATTTCAGCAGGTGACTTGCCTTAAGGAAATAGAATAAGCAAGCCCCAATTATTCCATTGTTACTTCAAAATATTAAAGAGAATACCAGGAAACTGGGGACAGACTGACACCAGTGCATTCAGTGTTAGTCCCTTTCAAATCAGCTCATCTATTTTTAAACAGCAAGTTTCTCAATTTTTGCGGTCCCTGGAGGTTTGCTTTGCAATGTAACAGTGAAGTGGGAAACCCTGCAGGATGCTTGAGGACTTAGCTTCTGTGTTCAAAGCAACCTGCAATCTGATGGCATGCCAATCATTGAAAAAAATAAAGCATTTCTCTTACAAAATGCTCTCCTTTGAGGGTAAAAAAGAAAGAAAAAAAAACCCCACTACATCTGTATCAGGTAGGGTTTATATGAAGAAAGCAGAGTAATACTAAGTGTAAGAACACCAGTGAAGGGTTTGGATGGGTAAATTTCACGGAATCATCTTAAGCCATCTCATGTGAAACTATGCTAGGCATGATACGAGAGGCAGAGCTACTTCTGTAACCATTGGTGTATGCACTGGAACGGTATAGCTGTCCTGCTCTCAAGGGCCAAGTGCCGACTGGATAGTGCAAAGTCAAAAAGAACATAGTAAAAGCCCTGTTTCCTGCTTTCCAAGTCTCCCAGGAGCTCTGGTCCCTGGAAAAAGTCAGATTTCACCATAACTTTGGCTATAAAAGAAGAAAGGGACAAGGATGATGACAGATGCCGAGTCCAATAAGCAGTAGGTAATTCAGGTGTCATTTCTTTAGCTTTGTTTATTCTGTGTTTCTATGGACAAGGAACTCTTCATTCTTATGCATCTGTTTGAAAATGACAACAAAGCAGCAAAAGCAGAAGCATTCACTACTATCTCTTCTCACAGAAGATTTATAAGAATAAATGTGTATAAATTAAATATTAATTTATTAATATTAATCATTGTTAAATGTTAAAACAGGGAAAATATAATTGTGCATATTTGAGATGTCTTCCTTTGGAAGTGACAGGTCTACTTAGTAAATTTAGAATGCTTTCAATTCACCACTTTGAAAGAAACAATAAAATGAAAATCTTTTATTTGATTTTGTAGGGGGTTGAGTATAAGATAGGCTCCTAGGAACCCATTCCATACTAAAATCAAGGTTTACCAATCGTGCTTTCGACAAAAAGCAATCATGGATTGCCAGCAGCTACTCAAGAACAATCAAAGATATGAGCGAACTGAGGATAGTGAAATTTAGCCCAATGGAGAGAAAACAACTTTGTGGCCATAAGGTCATGCGCAGGCTTTCTGCATCACTAACTACGGTGAAACAAGTGTAAAAGGCAATTTGAAGGTAAAAGAAGAGTCCCAGGCTAGAATTTGTCAGAATAAAATTTCCTACCTAACTATTCCTCTTCTTCCAGGCAGATGGCATGTCAAAAGCACATCCATTGTGTAGGTCCTTCCTTCTTCACCCTACCTAGGAAAACCCACTGAAACCAAGGCAGCAGAACTCCCTCTTCTGAGTTGTAATGGAAGAATGATTTAACCCTAAGGAAACACATTTCACTCAATTCCAAGAGGTAAAATTTCTCTACAGCAGTGGTTCTCAACCTTCCTAATGCTGGGATTCTTTAATACAGTTCCTCATGTTGTGCTGACCCCCAGCCATAAAATTATGTCTCTTGCTACTTCATAACTGTAATTTTGCTACTGTTATGAACTGCATGTAAATATCTGTCTTCCGATGGTCTTAGGCGACCCCTGTGAAAGGATTGCTTGACTCCCCCAAAGGGTTGCGACCCACAGGTTGAGAACCAATGCTCTACAGGCTCCTGTAGCTTCAGTTTATTGAAGAGAACAGCTGTACCCTGTTAGCTGCTACCTCCACATTTTCATTAACAACCAGATTATTTCTAATTCAATTTAGCATCTACCTCTCCTTCGTTTTGCTGAAGGAAATATTAGACTATCTTAAACACTTGATACTCTTTAATGAACGAGATTGAAGGGATATAGATTTAAGAAAAACTGAGAAGGTTGTATGAGGGGTAAGCTAGCCAATTCCCTGAGAAGGGGACATTTTGTATAGAAACAGGCATAGGAGAAAGAACTAAATGATAAAACAAAAGCAGAGTAAAAACTGTTTTCCCCAAGAAGCAGCAGCAAATGAAGAGGGCCTGAGGTTACTAAGGGCTCATCCAGCTATGGAGGCATTGGAGAGCAAATGGCTAGGGGAAAACAAGTGTGGGAGCAGAAGTGGAAAATGAGAGCAGCAAAGATATAAGGAAGAGCTGAATTGAAATGGGAGGCTAAACCACTGGAGGATTTTGAGCAATGGAGTGCTGAGGACCAATTTATATTAAACAAACATATATATAACACCACATTCTGACCAGAGGAAAAACTCTAGGGCCTCAGTAGAAACAGTAAAATCATCTATCAAGTCTTATTCCCCAAACAGGTCCAAAGCCTAGAGCGGTGAAAAGGAAACCATGATGAATTCAGTCTTTGTGGACAGAGAACTTATTATAAGAATGGGTGGTCAGTGGAGACATTAGATGAAATAGAAGAAGCACAGATGAACATGGACCTGAGAGGAATGCAGAGGAGCGCAGCATGGAACAAAACTAGACAATGGACTTGGGCAGTAGTGGAAGATGAAGCAGTGTAGGTAGGTATAATATAGACTCCATATTCATATGAAGTTGTCAGCCAGATAGGAGCCACGTTATATAGTATCTGGTATGATGTGTTCTAGAGTTTGTGTATTATTCCTGTACCAATGGAGCCTAATTTAAACAATGGGTAACATTTTATTGCTTTCTTTCCCAACATTTTCAAAGTTTCTCAGGTTACTTGGTAGCCTACACTTAGCAGTAAATAAGGCAGGGTTATAACTATTGCTTCCCTCTGCAAAATCTTTTCTTATTAAAAAGTCTCAAACTTTTCATGCATATCACTAGAACCTGATTAGCGCTTAATATTTTTAACTGATATTTGAGTTGGTGTAACAGTTATTAGGCTTTTGTTATTCGGCTTTGTAGACACATGCAGTGAATTGTCAGTCACCTAGCTAAGGGCCATGTATTTAAACTGTATAGGAAGAAAATCAAACAAACTTGGTAACAAAATAATGGAAAGACGCGATAACTGGTTCTACTCTATGATGCCTGGAACTCTTATCTGCCTTTAGCATTTTTAATCCAGCAGGATTCTTTGGTTCTTTGACAAATCGTTCTCTGCTTCTGGTCACCTGGGTTACAGCCCTGTCATCTGCCTATGTTCTCCATTATCAGACATCCCTTTGGTTCAACTGGCCTTAGATATTTAACTTTTTATTGAAGAACTGCTGAGTATCATAGTTATAAAGATAAAGACAATCCTGCATTTGAACAACTTATATGTGAAAATCACTTAAATCCATTAATATATTTTTCCTGACTGTAGAGTTCAGGGAAGTAAAAATGATGTGTCTCAGACACCTTGCCTATGTTAAATAGATCTTCAGATTTGACACATAGGTTTACAAAATGATGCGCACTGCCATTGAAGAGCTAGGAAACAGCATACTGATACAAAAAAATGTTAATAAAGTGATAACTCAGCACTTTTTTTCAAAGTTTTACTTATTTATGTATTTATTTAATTATTTTGCATATACGTGTTTATGCCTTAGTAAATGTATGTGCACCAAATGGGTGCAGTACTAGTACTGGTCTAGGAGACCAGAAGAGGGAGACAGATCCCCAGAACTAGAATTAAGGCTTGGAAGATGTCTCAGTGCTGGGAACCAAACCCAGGTCCCCTGTGAGAGCAGCAAGTGCTGTTAACTGCTAACCATGTGCAGACTGCTTTTAATTGGCTATTTATTTTTTCAGAAATGCAGCTCTGATTAGGATATATTTCTTGCAAAAGTTCAACAGTGGTGTAATTTTTCTATTAGTAATTTTTCTATATAGCTTCACATACCTATATAGTAACCATTGATTGTCTGTACCTTCAGCTCCAGGATATTCTAACACATTTTTTTTTTCTGAACTCTGAGGGTACTGAATATGCCTGGTATAAGTCATACCTGCAATTTAAACACCTATACACATAAAATAAAAATAAATTAATTAAAAAAACAAATCCCTCTGCTTTAACATAGTAGACACACAGTCATCTAGGATCAAGACTAGTTTTTTGTATTGCTCTCCTCATCTGCATTTAAAGGAGTTGTGCTTCTGGCAGATAAACTCTGTATGTAGCTGCTTTAGTTCTCAGTTCTCTCTCACTCCAGACAGAATGGCAGTCATCACGAAAACAAATAGCCACACACTCTGGAAAGGATGCCACCAGAAGGGAGCAACAAGAACGCAAATGAACCCAGTCATTGTGGAAATGAGTGTTGAGGCACCTCACAAAACAGAAAATAGATCTGCGTATGACCCTTGTATACCACATCTTGGTCAAGACATCACAGGTAAAGATGGACATTGGCATTTATTGCAACACTATTCCTAACAGCCTGATTATGGAGCAGACCACGTGTCCAACAAGGGAGATGGATAAAAAGCTTGTATACACACAGGGAAAATTTTAAGAAAAAGAATGAAATTATTTCAGTTGCAGAAAAGTATATATAAGAGGAGATCACCATGTTAAGTAAAGTAAGTCAGTCTTAGACAGACAAGAAATTTCTCACACTTGTGGGGACCAGACGGTGCATAAACATAATTCCATATATGTTCTGGTGATATAAAAGTAGAAGTGAATCTGTTCAGGATCAAAGGGGGATAATGGCAGTGAAAAGGCAGATGGAAGTAGAAAATGTGGGTTCTACTTAAATACATTAAGTACTTGAGTGAAAATGTGTAGCACAATTAATAAAAACCCAGAAACAGATATTGTGATTCAACTTGAAGGTCAGAAAAGTGAAAACAACCAACCACTGGCCCTTACTTCTACCTCAGTCAGCCACCGGCTCTTACATCTACCTCATTCAGAAATAGTGATCCTGCCTGCCACCAGGAATCTCAGAATGAGACTGTGCTTGAAAACGGTCTTCCCCCACCATCTTATATTCATCTCAAAGGCTGGTATTAAAGGCATACATCACTACTTTCCAGTTTCTATGGAAAACTAGTGTGGCTATTGTCCTGAAAGGCTGACCAGTGGGATCACAGATCCTAAGATCTTTGGGAAAGCTTTATTTATTAAAATATAAATGAAATACTACTGAATTTCCCCTTTTAGTCTATAATAAAAAAAGGCTATAACTAATATAAGAAAAACTATATACAATAAGTTCAATGACTATATACAATACATACAGGCAATAGATCCATCAACAGTGAATAGTCCATTTGCATTTGACAAATTCAGAGATATCCATATCTCTGAATATCTATATTCATATATATATAAATAAATACTCCATATCTATCATATCTTGGTTAGTCTAAAGTCTTAAACTTAATTTATTTTCTAACATAACTTGCTTTTTGTATTAAGTAAACAAGGAAAAAACTATAATGTCAACTTTCTCAGAAACTCAAGAAGGAAATAATATTAACTAAGTAAGCAGGATGTGTAAGCAAGCAACTTCCAAATTTATGAGAAATGATAGAAAAAGCTGGCTGCCTAGACAGTCACCCAAAGTTCCTTTGCAACAGTGGGACATCCATCTTTGGCCTACAGGCCTAGCACATACAACAGACTTTTCTGTGAAGCAGGATATTCTGAAGGACTGTCCCTCCTTGTCTTGACAATATTTGACACTTTCTTTTGTATCACTTCACACTGGATGTGATACAATTATAGTATTTTAAACATGCCTTCCTCCTGCCATGTCTTCTTTCCTCATTTATTTATTTTTCAATCATTATCATGGTAAGATTAAAAACTGCATTTACTTTTTGAAATGTTATCTGTAAAATTATAGAGGTGGTCTGCACACTGGATTGGCTCCACAATGGATACAGCAGTAGCAATATTCCTGGGGGGAAATGTCACAAAATTACACGCTGATGTCATCAGCTCAATAGTTACACCCTGATGTTATCACTCACAAAGTTACACGCTAATGTCATCAGCCCCATAGTTACACTCTGATGTCATCAGCCACAAAGTTACATGCTGATGTCACCAGTCACAAAGGTACATGCTGATGTCATCAGCCACAAAGCTTTACACTGGAATTAGATGATGTGAATAGATCCACAAGCAGAGACAGCTCCAGGATTAAGCTCCAGGTTAAGCTCAGCTTCACCAGCTTCAACACAGTGGAAACTAATTTTCAGTAAAAAAAAAAAATTACATCTTATCTGTAAACTCCATGAGATATTGAGAATGTAAATGTTAATTCACCTTTGTGATAACAAGAAAACCTTTTTTTCCCCTGAATTGTGAATTTCTTGTACAAAAAGCATGTTTTCTTTTTCTCTAAATTTACATCAGCTCTAAAGTGTGTCTGCCTCCAGCAGCTAGTATATTAAAGGGCTTTTATGATATCCTGGCATCTTCACTAACTCAATGTGTCTCTCATTAGAGCATTTAAATTTTAGTAAGATTTTATAGATTCTTGGTTACATTCAGGGTACTAGGTTTGCAATAATTCTGGCTGAAAGAGAAAGTTATAAATTCTTTAACCATATGGTTCCCCCATGCCCAGCACTTAATACAAAACAAAAAGTAAACATTTCAAAAGTATTTTTAGAATCATTACCAAATGTTGATGTTATATTATAAAGGCTGTGTGACAACATTCCAACTCTTAAGCATTCTTTAATTGAGAAGCATTTTCATAATAAAGAAGGAAAAAAGTTGTCAAAAAAAGAACATACTTAGTAGTTTCTAACTCCCTCTTCAGTGAACTAATGTTAGGTGTGGCCACTTAAGTTGAAGAGCCATGGAATTAATGTGGCATTTCGTTTGTATTTTCATTAAATAAAGCTTGCCTGAAAATCAGAAAGTAAAACAACCCTACTGGTCAGCCTTACAGATCAGAGAGTGGTAACACACACCTTAAGCCCAGGAGCCACAATAGTTGCCATAGAAATTGGGAAGTACATGCCTGTAATCCCAGCCCTAAAGAGGATTATAAAACAGGAGGAGACAGTTCTCAGTCTCAGTCTCATTCTGAGATTCCTAGACTGAAGAGGTAAGGGCCAGTATCTGGCTGTTTTGCTCTTTGGACCTTCAGGTTGAACCCCAGTTTCTGTCTCTGGGTTTTTTATTAATCGTGCTTCACTCGGTTCCCCTCTTTTGGAGCATGAATTTATGAAAAACCCATTTGCCTGAGGCTTTTCAGCCACCAACCCAGGCCAGAGCTGGGACTGGAATTGGAACCTAAACCTAGGCACCTGGGTTCGGGAGAAGCAATAGCGCTCCCAGCTCCCATCTGCCCCAGCTTAGTTAGCTTCCTCTCCTGCTGTGCCAGTCCGTGCTGCCACCCGTGGGGCATCCACACCACTTCCCATGGGATTCCACAGCTTCTTATATCTCCAGTGGTCTCAGGGCTTGCCACCAGCTCCTGCATGCAAGTGACTCCCACATGGCTACTACAGGAGGAAATGATCATGTAAAACAATACATACAGAGATCTTTTCATTATAAATCTAAAAGTGATTGTGGTTAGGACATAAAGAACTCATTCTATAATATTAAGCTTTTACCGAATTATTGGCTGCTTCAAGGATTTTCTACATACCTAAATTTCTTCCATAAGTTTAAATGGTCATTGGATGCTCTACCTTGGCAACTGCAGTATGTTACATAGATAATTGCCATATGGAAAGCACAGCATCAGGAGTAATGCATCTTTAACTGTCAGAGCAGAAACTAAACCTTCTCAGCCTTCACTGTTTGGGGAAGCAACCAGTATGTTTACTGTGATATGGATTTTTGTTAGGTTCAATATATATATATATATATATATATATATATATATATATATACAAAAAAATCTTAGGGTCCAATTAGAGGGATTTGAGAGAAAAAGAACACATGTTTCAAGTAGCTGCTGCCACCACAAGCATGCCTGAGAACACGCCACCACCCTAAAAACACCCTCGCATATGCCTGCAGTGTGGTCTTCTGGTTTCAGCTCCTGAAAACCACTAATCTTTTCTTCACTGCATTTTTGCTATTCCTACAATATTCCTGATGAATAGAATTTTAAAATATAGGTTCTTTGTCTTTTTGATTTCACCATGACGCTGGCTTTGGGAGTTCATATATGTTGTTGTATGCATTGATTTTTTTTAAATAACTGAATGGTATTTCCTTTTGTGAATATGCCACAGTTGTCTGCACACTCAAGT
Organism: Alexandromys fortis; assembly: GCF_014885135.2. Lineage (NCBI taxonomy): Eukaryota > Metazoa > Chordata > Mammalia > Rodentia > Cricetidae > Alexandromys > Alexandromys fortis. The sequence continues at coordinate 2,222,140 of NW_026068026.1, read as the reverse complement.
TGATGGGCATTTTTTCAGTTTATGGCTTGGCTTTGTGTCTTCACAGGTATTTCACAAATTTATCTATAAATCTTATATGATCTTTATCAAAATTGAACATTTTTTAGAAGCCTTGAAAAGATAATTCAAAAATATATGTGAAATACAGAGGCCATAAAGGAACCCATCCAACTTTGAAAATGTTAAGGGAGGAGACACTGAACCTGATTCTAAGTGTTATAAAGCTTTGGTTAACAAAATCCCACTGTAGTGAGTTAGACTCTTAGATAAATTGAAGTGGACAGGATCCCAAAGCAGAGCCACAAAAATGTGCTCACCTTAATTTGGCAAATGCTACAAGGGAGTTCAAAAAGATTAATTTAACTGTTTAACAATAAATTATATATTATTATTCATATGCAAAACCTAAAAGAATATCTATTTTGATTACACTATATTTAAATAAAAATATCTCTATAAATCATAGATATGATAGAAGAAGCCAGCCTCTGAAACATCTTGAGTAGAATAGGGGAAAATTAAGAAGACAAACACTGTTTACATTACATAACAGAAACAAAAGCACTTTAAAATGTCAGCAACCTTCACCAAACTTCAAATTTTATTCAAAATATACTGTACCAAAATTAGATTGAGGCCACCAACTTGGGGTTCTGAAATATTTATTCAATAGTGGGTGTGTATTTTGAATTTGTTAGCAAGTCTTAACATTCAGTAATAAGAAAACAACTAAACTAACAATGGGGAAATATTTAAGAAATATACAGAAAGAGGAGACATATTTGGCAAGAACATGAAGAGATGTTCAAAATCATTAGTTACTGGGAAACTACATAAAAGTTATGTAACATAGCTTAGCAGCTGGAGAATGGGCAATAGTTCAGTGGCTGAATCATATGTCACGGTCCAACTATAAATAAACACCATTCAAGAGACACCCAAGAGAAGTGGGAGCAAGTGCTAGTTTAAGAAAAGAGAAGAGCCTGCATTCAGATTTTCCTAGAAATTTTAAAATAACAAAAATATCCAATAAATGAATGTACAAAAGATATAACCAAATAACAAATTAGTATTCAGCCACAAAATTAATTAACAATATAGCAATACCCTAAGAGAAAGGGGAAGGAAGATAGTTTAGATGAAAGAAATCCTGCTTTGGAGACTCTTTTGTGATAATACTTTAGAGAGGTATGGCATATGGCTGCAGAAGGCAGATCAGTGGTTGAAGTGAGGGATACTGAGGGCATTCCAAGGACTATGAGTTAGCGTTTGAGGGTTGATAGATGTGTTTATTATCTTGTATGTCTTAATGTCCAAAGTTAGCAAAATATTCTTCAAAGATGTGCAGATTAATGAATGTCAATTTTATTTCAATAAAAATTAAATTATCTTTAAAATTCTTCACCTGAATTTTTAAGATTACAGTAGAATATACTTTATAATTGGGGTTAAAAATCTCAACAAAGATATTTCAGTACTTTAAATGATGGTGGATATGTATATATAAATTTGCACCTGATTTGTTAAACTGTTCAGTACATAAGTACCTTACTTAATTTGTCTGTGTACTTGATATTGTTTCCTTGAACGGATATCTTCCAAAGAAAACAAGCATCTCTTTGCTCCCCTAAAACTGGGAGTAAGATGGTGGAACAAGGGGCAGGAGAGATGACTCAACAAATAAGAGAGCTGGCTGCTTTTCCAGGGGACTTGGGTTTAGTTCCCAGAATCTACTTGGTGGCTCACAGCATCTATAACCTTGGTTCCAGGAGAAGCTGACACCTTCCTTCTGGTCTCCACCAGTACTGCACACATGCACAGACACATATGCAGGCAGACTGTTCATATACATAAAATAAAAACAGGAAGACAAAGGAAGAAGGAGGGGGAGAATGAGGGGAAGGAAGAAGGAGAAAGAGGAGGAAGGAGAAGAGGAGGAGACAGGACATATTGCTTCTTGTACCAGACAGTTGATGAGCACCAAGATGACTTAAAGTCAATGAGACGCACATGTAATCCATGGCAACAATTATTTACTTTTCCATGCCTCCTTCTGTAGAAGGAAGGCCTCTTATTTGTTCCCTTTGTAGTAGGAAGCCTCTTGTTTGTTTCCCAGCCACCCAAACTCCCAAAACAATCACATAAAACTATATTATTTTAAATCACTGCTTGGACAATCACTTAAGTGTATTGCTAGCTAGCTCTTACATCTAGAATTAACTTATTTCCATTATTTTATATTTTACCATGAGGCTTGTGGCCTACCGGCAAGGTTTGAGCTGACAGCTCTGAGTCTTTCCCCTCTGGCAGCTACACGGCATCTCCTGATTCCACCTTCTTTCTCCCAGCATTCAGTTTAGTTTTCCCTATATAGCTTTACTCTATCCTATCACAGGCCAATGCAGATTTTTTATTCATTAACCAATAAAAACAACACATACACAGAAGACCTTCCTATGTCATCCTTCCTCTAAGTATTTCCAAACTGTGGTCATGTTATAAACTCTCCACTGAATAAACTGTCTTGGTTTGTTTGGCAGTTTTAAACCACACAATTTCTTTAACATAATACTAATTATGGAATTATAGTAAGCAGATTATTAATGCAAATTCTACATGTGAACGTTTCCTACTGACTTGCATTTTATTTAGGAAATCAGGTTTGGAGTTATCCAGCCTTATTGAGAGGTACTGGTGGAATTAATAAATCTCCCAATATCCCCTGCAGCAGCTGCTCTCCTTTGAAATAATGAGCATATGGTTTCATCATATTTTATTGATTTGATCCCCTTCAGCTAGAAAAATATTTCAGTGAAATGCAAACAACACTCACAATTTCTGCCTATTTCTCAAGCTTTTATTTTCTTGGCCAAACAGGAAGCTGATGGGCATGCAAATGAAAAACCAAAGGCAGTGTTTGGATTTTTTAGCCATGGACAAGAAAAGGGGGAGACAGGAGACCCATAAACACATTTCTATATCTGAAAATTAATCGGATTTTAAAAGTGAAGTATAGTGGACTAATTAACAGTACAAAAGAGACTCCACGTTTTGCACAGATTGTCAGTAATGATGGGGTTTGAACTAAGGATTCATACTCTTGGAAAAATGAAAGATGCTATGATATTTTTTTGATTCAAATAAGTGGTTCCAAACAACGTAAGGATTCTTGGAGAACTGTGCTGAGGAGGTAGGAAGGCACTCATTAGGAAAAAAAAGCATCTACAAAGACAAAAGAAAAAGAGAGCATAGAACACAGAAGACCAATGTGAGCTGATCGATCGGTCAAAAATCCAGTAGAGAGCAAGAATAAACAAAGAATTAGGTCCACATAGTGGGCACCAGACAGATTTCCGGAGGAAGCCATCTCTTAGCTACCTGGGATTCATGGATGAGGTTGTCAGGTAGCCACATGCGTACACACCCTCTGACCAATGCCTACTTTTAGGATAGGCTAACCATCTAAGTTTGTATTACTTTATGGAACAGGGTTCTCCTGTGTTGGCATTTGTTGCCAGGCTTTTCCCCTTGGAGACATGAACAAATGTCTACCACCCCCTTTCAGGGCACCAGTGACAGGAAGTAGAACTCTGCAAAGTCCAGCCTGGGAGACCAATGATTTTATTGGGCTTACTTACAGAGAATGAGTGAGAAGTTAATTACAGGAACACAGGAGATCCCAAAGCAGCTGCAGCAGCAGCAGCAAGAAAGTCTCAATACCGCCTAGATGATGACTTCTTCATAGCTACATGGATGCAATTCCCAGATAATTAAACCTTCCACAGTCATTGAATTCCACCATCTTCCAAAGCAAAAGGGGGACTCACAAGTGGGGAAAGAATTACATACAGTGTGTTGGAAGACACAAGTAAAAGCAGCTGGAATCTCAGGCAAGGGTCCAGTGACACTCACCACCCCTTCAGTGAGGGAATATTAATCACTAGTGGGCCTGGTCTTGAAGGTCACATGTTCTCTGACTAAAACGACTGCCATTAACGTCCAGAGAAGAGAGTGCTGTAATAAAATTCATTCAGAATGAACACTCCTATATTTTATCCACTAGGTTGTTGATTTGAAATATAGATTACTAGGTCTGATATCAAAGAATAACGTGAATTAGATAAGGGGCTGAGTTAAGATCTTCATATCATTTTAATTACTGTATATTATTTGTGCAAGTAGTGGGCTCAGTTTTGGGACTTTCATGCATGCACAAGATATACCATAGTCATATTTACCAAACACTATTTTAACATTCTTCTCTTTCTCCCTCTCTTGCATTTTTCCTCTCCATATACCTGGTAGTCTCCCTTTTAGATTATTGTCCTTTTCCTTCTAGGTGCCACATATGAGAGACTTACGTTTGTGGGTCTGGTATATTTTACTGAGAGGATGATTCTGGTTTCTAGTCGAGCTGTTTGATGTTAAGGCAGTGTCCAAAGCAGTCTCAACCAGCAACCTTCCTTCTTCTCCCTGCTGTGCATGTCTCTAGAAAACCCAAGCTCACCAGGAGACCTGTTGTGACTATGACAAGACAATTAACAACAACAACAAAAAAAAAAGAGCAAAATCGCCACAGAAATTAATTATGGCTATGTGCAGTGTCAGAAGAAGCAGGGAGTCAGCTTAATTTATTATTATGGGGTATGACACTGAAGGATTTAGTGTAAAATTATTTTAACATAGGACTACAAAAGAATGCTGTTAAAGGCCATGTTCTTCAGCTACAGAATTCCATCAATCCCTGTTTAGCAACCATTATTTCTACAGGGCCATATTTCTAGATCTTTCTTTGCATTATTGAAGAAGAAAGTTTGTAGGCCAACATTTCTAAAACAATTTTATCATGGTAGTCCCCACAAGATGCCCATTAATATCCTTTTCTAATGTTAATACCACTAGAATACACTATCAAAAATGCAGTTTTACTGACTTAAATCTGTGTAAATTTTTACAAAAGAAATTGTCAAAGAGCAATTACATGCAAAGACACCTCTGCCAACTTGTTCCAGGAGCTAGAATGAGAACACAGTCAAGTCCTATCAGAACCGAGAGTGATTGACAGATCAAGCAAGGTTTCTAATCCACAGTGCTACAGTAGTAGGCTCCTAACCCATGCATTTGTCATTTGTAAAAGGATCATGGTGTTAGTGACCTGATAAGTAAATTGATTACCATGATGTGTAAGTTGAACTGGATTGGAAATGGAGAAATCAACAAGAAAAAGCAAAAGGTATCATGGAAGCTAGAACAAACCTCTGTGCATGTCCACAAATGTTAACTAATACCTGTGGAGGAGCATGAGAACCACATATATCAGAAATTATGCTATTAGACACATTTATTTTCCAAGTAACTTCTATTTGGTTTCCTTTCAAGTTATTTCTTCACCAGGTTATTAAGGGAAACTTGCATTCTGTAAATATTCTATCATTTATCCGGTGCTTTTTATGCTATATACTTTTTATACTATCCTTGCAATGTAATGCAATAGGTGGTTAATTTTCTAATGCAGTCCTGACAAGCGTTTTTTAGTAGATAAATAACTTTTAAAAAATATGGATGCTACAATGGTGATAGGAAATCTTTACTAAATTGTTACCACTTTAGTCAACAAAGATCTCATTCATATATTCTCTCTCTCTTTCCATATCTCAGAGAGTTAACAATT
>NW_026068026.1:2188918-2216431 GCF_014885135.2 Alexandromys fortis | reverse complement strand
TATATTTCTATTATTGGCCTGAACAGTAACAAATGATTCCAGAATACATTATTATTTTTCTCCATTCTTATTATAATGAAAAGGGCCAGAATGGATCACTGGGAAACCTAAGTTAACAATTACCCTAATCCAAAAGTGTGGTTAATGCTTGCTCCATTTTGCTGTCTTTATCTCTTGTATTTGCACAGGTCACAGCTTCTCCACAGTAGATGGAAGGACTCTGTTTCTACCTTGTTGGAGGGCATCTTCCAATACCTCTCATGGTTGTTTGGCATTAACAAACCACCCGGATCATGACCCTGATGTTCTGATCTTAAATATCTTAGCTCTGAGACTTCCCTTTCCACCATAGTTTCAGATAGCTGCTGCTTTCACTGACATTTCGTGCCCAACTCTCCATGGGGTCAATACTGTGTTCCTACTTTTCAAGTGAGGAGATTGGCAAAAGGAAACGTGTTCCAAGTGTCACAATCAAAGTAACAAAATTGAAAAATTAAACTTCGAACCTAAAGCCCTTTAAATACAGATTTACCAACAGAATGGGCCAAAAAAGCACAATTTCCTGATTTCTAAAACTGTTTCTTATTCAAAACATTTACTGTTGATAATATTTGTTTCTTAAAGGTTAGATTAAGTCTTTAGATTGCCCTGTCAATTATAATAAATAAAGAAAAATATAAACATTGATAATTTAAGTGAATAAAGAAACTTTATAGAATACCATGAGATGATATTTATATTCGATTACATAATATGTGTTTTGAAAAAGGCCCAATTTTGTTTCAAATAGGCTACAATTTTTTATTCTAAAAACCAAAAAAAAATCATTCACATTACATTTTAATTTGGAGGAATAAAAACCCAATCAAGACTGAAGTATATAATTTATGCTGTTAATATTAACAATCTGTGATTCTTAATTTCTTCCTTTAATAGTCAACAGAAATGTAGCTCATTACATGAGAGAGTGGCTCCTAAAATAGTACCTCGGGTTTTCAGGATTTATAATTACCAGGAAAATCAAGATTTACTTGAAGCATTTTAAGGTGAGACTGAAATCAGGCTATGTCCTTCCTCTAATTACTTGATATTGAGTAAAATGAAGATTGCTTTTTTCAACTCTGCCTTGCCCTAGGAGACTACATTTCATTAGCAACTTTCTTACCCTACCTGAAGAATGGAGGTTGACTTTCCCTGGTGGATTTGTGGGTGGCACCACCTGTCCTGGACCCCTATGTAGTGACAAATTAGTTACTCCTGGGGAGGAAAGAGTTGCACCCTATAAACTTACCACGGTAACCAATTTCTTGAGTTCTATGTATGTTTTGAAGATCAGACCTCTGTCTGATGTGGGGTTAGTGAAGATCTTTTCCCATTCTGTAGACTATCGTTTTGTCTTGTTGAATGTGTCCTTTTCTTTACAGAAGCTTTTCAGTTTCAGGAGGTCGCATTTATTAAGTGTTTCTCTCAGTATCTGTGCTGTTGGGGTTATATCTAGGAAGTAGTTCCCTGTGCCAATGTGTTCAAGTATACTTCCCACTCTCTCTTCTATAATGTTCAGACTGGCTTTATGTTGAAGTCTTTGATCAATTTGGACTTGAGTACCAAAAGAACACATAATCCAAATAAAAAAAAATGGAGTACAGTCCTAAACAGAGAACTCTCAACTGGGCAATCTAAAATGGCTGAAAGATACTTAAGGAAATGTTCAACATCCTTAGTCATCAGAGAAATGCAAATCAAAATAACTCTGAGATTCCATCTTATACCTGTAAGAACGGCCAAGATTAAAAACACTGCTGACAACTTATGCTGGAGAGGTTGTGGGGAAAAGGGAGCACTTCTGCATTGCTGGTAGGAGTGCAAGCTGGTACAGCCCCTTTGAATGTCAGTGTTGCTATTTCTCAGAAAATAAGAAAACAACCTTCCTCAAGACCCAGTAATACCACTTTTGGGTATATATCCAAAGGATGCTCAATCATGCAACAAGGACAAGTGCTCAACTATGTTCAAAGCAGCTTTGTTTGTGATAGCCAGAACCTGGAAACAACATAAATGCCCCTTGACCAAAGAATGGATAAGGAAAATGTGGTACATTTACACAATGGAGTACTACACAGCAGAAAAAAAGTAATGACATCTTGAATTTTGCAGGAAAATGGATGGAGCTAGAAATTATTATTTTGAGTGAGGTAACCCAGACACAGAAAGACAATTATCACATGTACTCATTCATAGGTGGTTTTTAAACATAAAGCAAAGAAAGCCAGCCTGCAAACCACAACCCCAGAGAATTTAGACAACAATACGGACACTAAAAGAGACTTACATAGATCTAATCTACATGGGAAGTAGAAAGTAGAAAAAGACAAGATCTCCTGAGTAAATTGGGAGCATGGGGACCTTGGGGGAGGGTCGAAGGGGGGGGGAGAGGCAGGGAGGGGAGCAGAGAAAAACGTAGAGCTCAATAAATATCAATAAAAAAACTGAAAAAAAAATTACCAGGGTAAAGGAAGACTGTGGATAGGCATCGTGTATTAAAATCGTATCAGGGAATCCAGGCTCGAGCACTTACCAGAGTGAGTAGATGGTGTAGCCCCCTTACTTGGATCCACAAAGACACTGCATCAGGAACTGAGATGGCAGCAAGTTCCATCAACCTGTCATATGGCCACACAGTATATGGTACTGAGGACCTATACATTTTCATAGTATTTTCTTTCTTTTTTTGTTTGTTTGTTTGTTTTGTTTGTTTGTTTGTTTTGTTTTTGTTTTCTGAGACAGGGTTTCTCTGTAGCTTTGGAGCCTGTCCTGGAACTAGCTCTTGTAGACCAGGCTGGCGTCGAACTCACAGAGATCCGCCTGCGTCTACCTCCCGAGTGCTGGGATTAAAGGTGTGAGCCACCACCACCCAGCATTTCATGGTATTTTCAACTGTCCTAGGGGACTTCAGATCATTCCCCATTGTTGATGTGGCCTGCTCACCTGCCACCTGCACACCCTCCTGATTGTTATTCTGGGCTTGCTGTCCCTCATCTTCCCATTCCTTTGCTGAACTTAGCCCTGTCCTTTTGCTTTGCATCTGGATTCAACTCTGTAGCTTATGCTGAAAATATGGGGATGTTTATATCCTGAAATCATTTCCTAACTGAATCTCAGGATTCTTTGAAAATCCTTGCATCTTTAATCCTTTGTAGTCACTTTGTAACTTAGAGAAAGAGAGAGAGAGAGAGAAATTTATTTACTGTATGTTATGTAACATATTATCCAAGAATTAGTATTAATAATTAAAATATTAAAAATAGAGGCACCACTGTTTGGCTTGGCAAGGATTATCAAGAAAAACAGGAATATCTGACAAATTGCTACCATTGAAAGTACTTTACTGTGTAAATTAATACTATTCAATAAATTTTGACAAAATGCAAAGACATAATATATTTATCTATGTTTCTAATGTTGCACACTCATAATGGGTGTGGAACACAAATGCTGGATTTTAATGAAGTGCTTCTAGTGTAATAACTGAAGATTATTTCACTCAGTGATATTCTGAGAAATAAAAGAACTGAAGGCAGGGGTTCAGCGAAAGAACATGTACATGTGACATGCAGAGTCCTAGGTTCGACCTGCGTACTGTGTTACCTTTCCCTGGGATACAAGGGAACATCTGGTGATCCACATAAGGCACCAAAGACAAACTGAAGTCACTCTTCTACCGAAGCCAAAGGTGGCAAGCCTGAGCTACTGGACTGCCTTACAAGGACATGGGTGAGGGGTTCCTGACAGGAACAGGAATGACACCAGAGTGAACAGCTGTGTCTCCACCATGACTTACCTTAGTAGGGATAAGGATCTCAGAAAATTTGTGTTGAGGAATGTCAGTTTCACCTAACAATCCTCTCTTGTATGCTCCAGCACTGCCTATGACTGCTTGCCACTGGAATACTACAGGGAAGCCTGAATCCAGCATCCCTCAGTTATAGGACTGTGACCTGTTTTCCCTTATGACTGTGTTACATACTCCATGTGATCGCCATAGGTAGATGTTATGGAATATTATTTTAAGATGTGTTACATTTGTTTATGCTGTGGAACATTTGTTTAGTGATGCAAAGATGTGTCTCATTCTTTTATGTTACATTTGTTTAAATCTGTGTTTCTTTGCCTGTCTAAAACACCTGAATGATCCAATAAAGCGCTGAACGGCCGATAGCAAGGGAGGAGAAACTATAGGCCGAGCTGAAAGGCAGAGAAAATAAATAGGAAGAGAAATCTGGGAAGGGAAAGATCAAGGAGCAATAAAAGAAGGGACCAGCCACCCAGCCAGACACAAAATAAGAAAGAAAGAAAGAAAGAAAGAAAGAAAGAAAGAAAGAAAGAAAGAAAGAAAGACAAACATATACAGAAATAGAAAGAGAGAAAAGCCCAGAGGCAAAAGGTAGATGGGATAATTTAAGTTCAGAAAAGCTGGCAAGAAACAAGGCAAGCTAAGGTCAGGCATTTATAAATAATAATAAGCCTCCATGTGTGATTTATTAGGGAGCTGGGTGGTGGGCCTCCCAAAGAGTAAAAAGTCTAAGAGAAAAGAGACAAAACAACCAACAACAGGCAGCTCTCACTGTGTGTTTTGCTCAGTTAGTTGCAATTACTCTAAGTTCAATGTGATCTTTACTACTAGGGGCATGGAATAGCCATGCCATACCCAGAGATAAAATCACATGCACAAGACCCCAGCGCCAAAGCGGACCAATAAAACAGATAAAAAGATAGATCAGACATCTCCTTTGTAATGTGACTAATATATATTGTACATGTAGATTTGTAACATATCACAGATATTGTATATAACTAAGATAATTTTACAAGTTATCATGCTCATAAATATATAATAATCTAACAAGTGGCAAGCCTACATAGCTCAATATGAAGAACAACTGTTAAACAACCTGTCTCACTCTCATTCACAGCTGAATATAACCTATTTTTACAGAAGTTTATATTTAGACGACTTGCTCAGGTCCCAGGGAATACACGCATGCTGAGTAACAATTAAAATGATTAAAGTAAATGAAAGCCATCTTGCTTTAAAGTTGATTCGTGTTGTTTTCTATCAAAATCAATGGTTTAGGGCTAAAGCGCAGCTCAGTTAGGATGCATGAGGATCTGGTTCTGTGTCTTTCCACAATCTCAAAATTTATATAATAGTAGGATCATAATGTAAGCTTCATTAGCAGTGTTCTCTCAGGTGGTCCCAGCTTCACTGATAGCCAGTCTAGGCAAACAAAGATTTTCCTACTCCAATTTTAAGTACTAATGTCAACTCTCCAATCACACCTCAAACAATACACAGTAACTCTCTCCCATCTCTCTGACTCTGTGTGTGTGTGTGTGTGTGTGTCTGTCTGTCTGTCTCTTCGTCTCTCTCTCTCTCTCTGTGTATAGTTGTATGTGTATATATGCGTAGGTATAGATGTGTGTATGTTACTGAATGGTTACACATGATTAAAGAAGCCTCCACAGAGTTCAGGGACTTTTGAAGAGTCCTGAGAAGCAGAAAATAGGCAGAAAATAGTAGAGTTGTAAAGAGCAAGGGTCTCTGCAGGGGACAGGAAACTCACCCTGCTGGCAATCTGCTGGAGACCTAGCTGTAGGGGCAGGACACTGCAGCAAGGCACGCGTCTACTGCTGGTTTACAGGTTTGAGCCAGCTGAGACTCAGCATTGAGTTGAGCTGCAGAGAAGCAAGGTAGAGATTGGTGGGCAGGTGGATGTAATTTGGGCCAGATAGTCAACAGTGAGAACTAGCAGAATTGAAGCCCACTGAGTCAGTCTGGAGCTCTTTGCCTATTGGTTCTGCACACCACCAGCTAGAGGACAAATCTGCAGGGCTTTTACTATTGCAATGTTGGAGACTGTCCTCTTTAGGGAGCCAGGTGAGAGAGCTGAACTTGTCTCTTAGTCTCCTGTGTCAGCCTTCAGGCTTAGTTTCCTTGCAATAATGTAATATTCCCACGTTCCTATTGTCTCAATTTACTGGAATCAATTTTCAGAGTGGCACCCTGTCTACTCTCAGGCATGATTTACTTGTCTGTCTGTGACTTATGGCTGATGTCAGGAGTTCACCAAAACTCAGAGTCATTGTGTTCCTGCACTCAGAATGTAGTCTGTCAAAGCAAACTACAGGCTGGAAAACAGCCACCATTTTACACAATAAAGAGTAACTCAGAGCAGGACACAGCCTGAACTTAACGCTCGGATTCAATTAGGAGCACAGCAGTCTTTAAAAATAAATTGTTTAAATTACACACATCATGAATAAATTGCTCATAATGATATCCATTAAATGGTAAAATGAAAGATCCATTTGTTATTTTAATATCAAGTATAATTTTTTATTATCTTTTATTGGTAGAAAAGAAACGGATACCTGGCTATGCCTGTTGTTTTGTTCAAACACATATTAAAGTCAATAAACAATGAATCAGATTAGCAAGGAAGTATTTTGTCTGCACGTTTTCCTGTTCTGATGGCCCTAGAAACATGGCCAGCTTGACAGTTTAACTCTCATTATACAGTTTATTCTTTCCCCTACTAAGAGGAACAGTACTAAATATTGCTACAAACAGGATTTCCAAGCACTGTGATGGCACACACCTTTGATCCCAGCACTCAGGAGGCAGAGGCAAATGGCCAGGTCTACAGAGTGAATTCCAGGACAACCAGGACTACACAGAGAAACCCTGTCTCAAAAAACCAAGAAGAAAAAAAGAAAACTTAAAAGGAAATATGGTAATCAACTTATAAACTTGAACTCTACAGTAAATATAATCAAGTTGATTCAATTAAATCATATATATGTATATATTATAGCAACATAATTATTATGGCTTCAAAAGAGTAAAGAATGGGATTTTGGTTGTTTACTAAATAATTTAATTATTTGATTTATATATTCAGTTATTATGAATATCTATATATTAGTGTCTATTTTAAATATCTTGTTACATAAATATCATTTAATCTTTCCTGTTTATGAGTGTTTATCAGTTGAAGAGGTAAATGTCCACCTGGCTATTTTATGCAAGGTCCCATCTTTAAATTGGGATGAGCTCAGACTCATTATAGGCCCCGTTATATTTTCTTGATTCAATGTGCAGTTGTTAGCTACTGCAGCCTTTGTCACTCTTCCTTGGCTTCTGAACATTTTCCTGCACAGGTCTGGTTGTCATTGGGCCTGACTTTGCATACTCAAAATACACTCCTAAAAGTGTGGTCTCCAGATACCCCACAGTGTCAAGAAGACCCCATCAGCTTTGACATAGGGGCTGCTGGATCTACCCACAACACTCGCCTGTCAGGGAGTCTTCCCAGGTTGCTGAGGCTCATACCTCACCATCCTTGGGAATGAGCCAAACACCTTCCTCTCTCTTCCTATCACCACTGCCTCTGCCAAGTCTTCTCTTCTCTGTGTTAGGGAAATGAACCCCCCCCCTCCAAGGTTGATGGAGTTCGGTGCCTTTCCCCATGCTCCCCTCATTTATGCAGTCTTGCTTGTTCTCATATTTGGTGGAGAAAAAATTGCTTGGATTGAGAATTCCTCTGAAGTTCCCTGTACCTCCCACCTGTGGTTGGTTCACTCATCTTCCTTGGATTTCATGGCTCATCATTTTACCCACTCCCTGCCGAAGTGAAGTTGATCTTAATTTTTAATTGAACACATCTTCAAACCGAACTCTGAATGAGGGAACCACCTGTTTTCTCTAAGCCTACACGGGTTTTTCTAGAACTGTCACGTTTCATTGGTGCATTACTTGCCCTGGAGCTTGGGAAACAGTAGCGTCAAATGAGTCCTCATCTTCTTGTCGTGGCATATGCTGATTCTCTCATCTCTACATTCTCCACAATTACTTCAAATTTTCAGTTTACCTTTCAGTTTTCAAACATTCCGCTAACCTCACTCTGCTTTCTGTCAGCAAATTAACTTCTATTTCCAAGGGGAAAAAAAGTTAAATAAATCTTGGCAAGGTTTCCTTCAGATAAAATTTTCCAACCTGCCCACACCTGTGTGTGTGCATTTCCCAACCTACCCACACCTGTGTGTATGCACTTCCCAACCTGCCCACACCTGTGTGTGTGCACTTCCCAACCTGCCCTCTCCTGTGTGTGTGCACTTCCCAACCTTCCCACACCTGTGTGTGTGTGCACTTCCCAACCTTCCCACACCTGTGTGTGTGCACTTCCCAACCTGCCCTCTCCTGTGTGTGTGCACTTCCCAACCTTCCCTCTCCTGTGTGTGTGTGTGTACTTCCCAACCTGCCCACACCTGTGTGTGTCACTTTCAAACCTGCTCAGACCTGTGTGTGTGTGTGCACTTTCCAACCTGTACACACCTGTGAGCATGCACTTTCTGGTGTGAACTCTGCCTCCTCCCATCTCAAGTCAATACCACCTCTTTTTCATTTAAGAAAATAATTAATACTTTTTAAACATCTTGTATTATTATCAAACTTTCTCTCAATGTACCATTTCCACCTTGTACTAAAATGCATAATTTTTACAGTAAAGAAAGAACACTTTCAAAGAACCATTCTAGTTCCTTATCCCCTGCCAGGCATTCTGACACCAGCACCCTCTTCCAGAGTTCTTAAGAATAGGAACACTGACCAAAGCTCATCATTTCAGCTGTCCAGAAGTCTGGGCAGGAGGATCCCCACATTCAAGGCTCACTTGGTATATAAAGGTAGTTCACGGTGAGCCTGGGCAAATCTGTGGGACCCTGGGCTTGATACTCAGTAACACACTCACACACACTCAAAGACCACCACCACATGGCTCCGCACACACGTACATATATACACACCACAGTTAAATAATAGAAGTTTTTTCTGGTTCCTCCTCTCACATTTCTTTGCACCCTACCCCCGCCTGTAATCTTCCATGAATCTCATGACCCAGTACACCATTGACAGTCTTCAGTCTCTGCCTTGGGACTAGTGGATGACTATTTCTTGACATACTTTCCTTTCAATTTCTTGGACACAAAGATATTTGAGATTTTCTCCTGAAATACAGGTACATTGAGCTCCTTGATTCCATGTCTCCTTTCTATTGAGGATTTATATCTCTCACACCATGGTCTGTACCCACTTCCTCCTCTTCTTCACACTGCAGTCGGGTTTTCAGTTTACATCATTCTTGGAGAGAACTAACCCTCTGCTGTTACAATCACGACATCTGGAAACCTGCTCTATTCCCTTCATACAGATGCAGCCCTGTGGCCTGACTGCTTTCCTCTCTGCCCACCTGATGAGATCCACATCAAAGACCAAGCTCACAGCACAAGAATGACTGGGAGATGAACAGCATCCAATCCAAAGCATTTTAGGACAGTGGTTCTCAACCTGTAGATCACAACTCTTTGGGGGCTGCATAGCAGATATTTCCATTACCATTCACAACCATAGTACAGTAATGAGGTAGCAAAGAAATAATTTTGTGACTGGGATTAACCACAACATGAGAAACTGTGTTAAAGTGTCACAGCATTAGGGGGGTTGACAACCACTGATTTAAGAGGCTTAAAAGGGAGAACCATAAGAGAAGATCATAGGGAGAGGATGACAGAGACAGAGGAGGGAGACACACACATACAGAGAGAGAGAGAGAGAGAGAGAGAGAGAGAGAGAGAGAGAGAGAGAGAGGAGGCATAGAGGAAGGGAAATGCTTAGGCAAAGACACAGGAAAAGAAAGATCATCATGTCCTACCATATTTTCGGCTGTATTTGTCTTAACATATTTCCAAAGATTTTTAAAATGAAGATTTTGACTTTAGACACAGGCCCATCGTGTGACTGTTTCGACAACTTTTGTTCTCACTCCCTCTTCTCTTTCTAAGCTCCCTTAGGAAGAGGTTCAGCTCAGTTCATCCGGTCAGTCATTTTCCGAATATCCTGTCACTCTTCTCTTGGCCACCATAGCTTGGCAAATTCCAGGTTATTCCACCAGACAGTTCCAATTACACAAAAGAGGAAACTAAGCTATGGGTTAATGTCTTGTATTAGATCAAGACCGCAGAACCAATAATGGTGGAGTGAGCTTCCACTGCAGCCCTGGTGACACAGATCAGGATTCCTTGCTCTCTGATGCTATTATGGTTGATCATGTCCGATAATGTGTTAAGTGAATTGCTGAGGTCAAAAGGGAAAGGAAAGCGAAGTCTATTAAAGCAGTTCTCAGCAAATTAATGGAATGTTTTCCTTTAGGGAATGAAAGCAGAGCTCAAAGTAACTAATGCTATAACCCAAATAAGCTAACGCTCTCTGGAGAGGGCCACACATTTCCAGCAGGGTCTGAGAGTATTAAGAGCTTCTCCTCCACAAAGGATACAGATGATGACTTCACTAACAAGAGAAGAGGAAAAGTTGTGATTTTTTTAAACAAACGAATGTATATTTTTTCAATATATTGATATTATATATTATATATAATATATATTTAATACATCAATAGCTATTCAAGGTGAAAATACCTTGGGAAAGAAGAAAGCAGATGTATTGGGAAAGGGAATAAGGATTATAGGGTTTCTATAGTTACAAAGGGTCAAATATTCAAATGTAAACCAACAAAATGTTTAAGTTTAGCAATTGCATTAATTGTGTTATTACTTAAGTGCTGTCAGCAAAACGTTTTAGCCTCTGCTAAGGAAAACTTGTAGTTAAAGCATTGGGCAAGCATATTGACATGGGATTGGTTCAAATGCTCCATTAATGTAAGACAACCGGCATGGACAAGTTAGATCTCGTGTGTGTGTGTGTGTGTGTGTGTGTGTGTGTGTGTGTGTTTGAGTCTATGTGTGTATGTGTCTCGTGTGTGTGTCTGTGTCTCGTGTGTCTGCGTGTGTCTGTGTGCATCTGTGTGTGTATGCACATAAGCATATGCATACACACACAAATACCTTAATAACAATAGGTGGTGCATCTCAGGTTCCCCAAAGGCATCAGCATAAACTAAATCAATTCACTGAGATACTTTTTCTTCCTGCCCTAAGTTGTGTTCTACGTAAGGTTTCAGGATGTGTTAGCTGAAATGTCACCACAGCATCTACAAGTGTATGCATGGGAGAAGCAGAGCCGTGACATAAAATGAATGTGTGAAATAACTCATGCTACCCACTCTTCAATGTGCACAATAAGTGACAGGCTGCAGAAGCTCAGGAAAGCCCTTTGCTGGAGCAGAAGCTCCCATTGCCAAGAATGTGAAATTGCCATTTCAGTGCTATCATTACTTCTGGAAGGGAAGTGACAAAACACAAATCCTTACATGCTCTCCAGAAGTTGGAGCTTCAAGAAGATATAAAGTTCTCATGCATGGATATTTTCTAATTCCAAGATTTAACTGATAAAATAATATAATTAACAAAGAAAACTTACATAACACAGAGTTCCCAAGACTGTGACAGTTCACTTAAAAAATATTGATATAAATATAAACTGTAGGCAATAAGTAAATATAGGAAAAGTAACAGGATCATTTTAATTTTTATTTCATTTTCTTTCACAGTTAATGTTGTAGTTAGAAACTTTTCATCAACCTTTATTTAAAAATAACTGCTTGCTTGGCTTGTCAATCACCTCTCTATAGGTGAAGCTGCTACACAAAAGCAAACCTGCTAAATCAGATCCAATGTCTCCCTCGCTCATCTGGTTTCAGTGGAAGCTGTATGAAGATTAGCTTGAAAAAAGAGATAATCACATTGTGTGGGGGATGCAATTTTCTATTAGGAAGTTTATTTTTCAAAGTCTTAAACTGAACAAATATAAAATGTTTAATTTTAGGGAGTCAGTATATTTAATAACTGCAGTGACTTGAAAGAAAAAGACCCCCTCCCCCAAAGAGAGCGGCACTATTAGGAGACATGGCCATGTTGGAGCGGGTGTGGTCTTGCTGGAGGAAGTGTGTCACTGTAGAGGTAGGCTTTGAGGTCTCACATATGCTCAAGATATCACTCAGTGTCACAGTCTCCTTCCTGTTTTCTGCATATTAACATGTAGCAGCTCCTGCTCCAGTACCATGTCTGCCTGCATGTTGCCATGCTCCCCACCATGATGAAGATGGACTAAACCTCTGAAACTCCCAGCTGCCACCTCAATTAAATATTTCCCTTTATAAGAGATGCTATGTCTATGGTGTCTCTTCATAGTAATAGAAAGCCTAAGACACTAACATGATGAATTTCTTTTTGATAGAGAGATGCAATTCAACAGAGCAACAGAAACCAATGCCCCTTGTCTTGTTTTTCCTCCATATTACTTAATATGGTTTAAAAAATGGTAAATAAGAGAAAGATGTTTGTGTCTAGACTATATAAACACAGGGAAAAGAAACAGAGAAGAGTGAAAATACTGTGGTCATTCATAAAATTCTGCACAAAAAATCCTCAGCTATCTCAAGCTAAAATTAACCTATTTACAAAATAGGTGAGTAAAAATGCAGTTTAATAACTTCTCAGAAAACACAGCTGATAAAACCTGAGGTTGTTTAAAGTGTAAATGAAGTAGGAAACTAGAATATTCTGTATTTTAAATATATACTGTGGAAAACAAAAATCCTTGCATAGCATAATTAGTGATCAATTTATCATAGAGAGGATTGTGGAATTGATAAAATAGTTATACACTTCTTTTAGAAGCTCTTATGCTTAAAAATGAAATGCTTCTATTCTTATAAGTATAACTCAAAATAAGATTAGAGCATAGAAATTAAAAGATGGGGATGGGGAAATGAGGGAGGTGTTGGAGGGGGTACCAGGACTGAATAGTCTATAAATGTATTATGTATGCATGTATGAAATTCTCAGTGTTGTTAAAAGTTATATCAAAAATTAAATTGAGCAGCAACAATATGACATTTATCCTGGGATTATGGTACCTATGTTCCTAGAAAAACAAAAGAGAAATAGCTCTCACACCCAACAAATTTAAAACACAAAAAGAGAAAATGGATTTGTGATTAAATACTTTTGAGTAAAAGTACAGGGAGTCGACAGGTGAAATGGCAGTGTGAATGCTCTCCAAGCAAGCACAGAAATCACAACTTAATCACCTCAGTTGGGATTTATTTGGAAATTCACTAACTCACTTAGAAAGACTGTCAGATAACATTACGCTCAGGCAGCAGGAAAAGACAATGGCTTAGCAGTTAATTCAGTGGCATGGTAACTAAACTAGTCATTCGGTTTATTCGTGTGTTGTAATGGGGTACGGTGGGGCTTTGTCCCCAGCACCCCGGCCGCCTGCTAGCTCATGCCCGAAATATCAACACACAAACTGTATTCATTTAAACACTGCTTGGCCCATTTCTATCTAGCTTCTTCTAGGCTAATTCTCACACCTGGACTAGCCCATTTCTAATAATGTGTGTAAGCACCCCAAGGTGCGCTTACCGGGAAGATTCTAGCCTAAGTCCATCCTGAGTCAGAGCTTCATCGCGTGTGTCTCTGAGCTCAGAGCTATCGTGTCTACCCGGGAGAGCTGAGCATGGCATCTCTGCTCCAGAGCAGAGCTGTCAAGTCTGAGCTCACTTCCTCTTCCTCCCAGCATTCCATTCTGTTTACTCCTCCCATCTTCCTCCTGTTTACTCCTCCCACCTATGTTTTAACCTACCAGGGCAAGCAGTTTCTTTAATTAACCAATGAAATCAACAGATTGATATATGACACTCCCACATCATTCGTGTGTCACTAGCCCCCAAGACCTACATCCACCGAGTTTCTTTGACCAACCTGAGGCCCCAGCATGACCCGGAGATTCACTAACAAACAGGTGAACTTCCAAGGCTAAGTGCCCCTCCAGTAACTCTCTTCCCAGGGTTCATCAGTATTCAACCTGCTACTGTCTGGAAGGGAGGAGCAAGTGCAAAAGACACAAGACAACTAGTTTACACAAGATCAGATTTACTTTCTGGTACAAGGGATGAGCCAGATTCTGAAACAGTGGGAGGAAATAAACCTGGACAAAAACCATGAGGCCCCTAAGAGAAGCCTGATGTTGAAAGAGGCAAGAGGATTGTCACAAGTC
This sequence comes from Alexandromys fortis, assembly GCF_014885135.2. Taxonomy (NCBI): domain Eukaryota; kingdom Metazoa; phylum Chordata; class Mammalia; order Rodentia; family Cricetidae; genus Alexandromys; species Alexandromys fortis. Next base: position 2,202,354 of record NW_026068026.1, on the reverse strand, counting down.
ACTTCAGGTCTGCAATGTTATGGGTAGCCTTTGTGAGTGTAGGGGTGGGTGGGTGTGACCATGTGTCCACATGTGTGGGCCAGAGGAGGATACAAGGTGTTTGCTCCACTACTCACCACTGCCTTCCTTTGAGACAAGGACAGTGATTGGGATCCTCCTTTCTATGCCTTCCAACACAGGACTTATAGGCAGGTACATCCATGCCTGGTTTGTGTTGCTTTTTATTTATTTCTCTTATATTTGATATTATGATATAATTACATCATATTCCCTCTCCATTCCTCCCTCCTTGCTCTCTTTCAAATCCATGGCCTCTTTTCTCATGTCATTATATACATATATGCTTGTGTATATTTATGTACATGTATTTATAAATACATAAAAGCAAGCTACTAAGTCTATATACTAGTGTTTGAATATTGTTTGTTTTCAGGGATGGCTATTCGATATTCCTAACCAAGAGTTTCCCAAAACATTACAAACTATTGCTATTACCCTTGATTGCTCACCAAAGGATCTAAGGTGTGTCTATTGCTGAAGACACTGTGTTCTTCAGACACAGGACCCAGAGGACCCTGAACTGGTAATTAAATGAAAGCCTCCTTCCTGAGGACTAGCTTTAGTGGTACTAGAAGGCACCATTCAGGCTCTCAAAAGAGGAAAACAACCAAGAGTTCTACCCAGATGTGTTGCCTATAAACAATAACAACCAACATGGCATGAGAACTCCCATACAGCCTGGTGGTTTTGTTTATAACCTAATTATTTTTATTAATTATTTGAGATATTCAGATGTGTTTTGATCATATTCACCCTCACTCTTCCCCCTGAGTCCCTCTCACCTTCTACAACTTCATTCTATGTTGTTTTAATATAACCTATTTACTCCTGAGTGTGGAGCTATCCACTGGCACATGGTTGACCTGCCACGGGCTATACAGCTAAACAAAACTGGCCATCCCTGCCCCAAGAAGCCGTCAACTATTCATAGCTCCTCAATGAAAGATGGGAGCTCATGAACCCTTATTAGAGTGAACTTCGACAGGAATCAGCAAGGGGTACCTGAGAGGGGGTGTGAGGTTATAGGAAATGGCAGATTAAGAGAAATGAAGACAGAAACATAGGATAGACTGGGAGGATTGATGGTTAATACCAAACAGCTCCGAGTTTATTTCTCACCCAGCAAGTATACTAAAGACAGAACAAAGGGCAATACAGTGAGCTAACCACTTCCCTGCCCTGTCCTTGGGAGGAAGCTCAAGCAGGTGCATTATCTCATTCAGCTAAGCAGCTTCTAATCTTTAAGGAGGAGAGCCTCTGGCTGTCATACCCCAGCCCAAATCTTAATGGTTAACATGTTCTTTCTCATGGGCAAAAATGCTCTTTCCCATGGGCTTAATCAGAACTTTCTCACCGTCCTCAAGGATATTTGGAGAAAGCAGAGCAGACAATCTTGAACTTAAATGACTTCTTAAGTCATAAATGACTCCAGATGGAAACTGAGTCACATGTGGGCTCCCACAAACCCCTCCCCTCCACATGCTGTACTTTAAATGGGTCATAGGACTTTGAACTCAGTTTCTCATGTTTGTGCAAGGAAGATTCTCATTCTCTATGCCATATTTCCAGTCTTTATCTTTAAGTAATATAGGTTATTTTTGAGGAAGTTTGTATCTTAATTATAAAAATAACTGGTTGGGTGAAATCAATATAGTTAATAACTTTACTCTCACTAGAATAGTTGTTTCGTAGTATTTCCATGGACTCTGCTAGAGGTTAGGAATAAAATGGTATTTCATTCTGAGTGGTATAAACAATGACAATACGATTAAAATGACTTAGTCTTACAGACACTTTTTTGATAATAGTTTATAGCCTGTGAAATTAAATATAAAGAATAAAATCATCTCAGCAAAAGACTTCTCTTTTCTTGGCCCTGGGATGTAGGTAGGATTCACACACAGGACCTTTGGGTAGAAGGCACACTAGTTGGGTGCTAAGGTGCAGATTCATATCTGTCACTCCTTCCATCTGGAGACTGGGGTAGAGGCATTGCAACTTGGAGGCCAACAAGGGCTATCTGTGGAGAACATGTCAAAATGATGGCAATAATAACAACTGAAAGTGATCATGTATGATGTACGGGACAATGACAACAGAAGGAACTCTAAGATCTAAACTAGGAAATCCATATAATCATTTTATAAATACTGTTTGACTTGTACATTGATGTAACAGTAAATGAAAATTTGCAATGCAAATACATGTGCACCCCAAACTCTGTAAAGCAGAAAATGGCGACAGCATAGTCAGGCAGAAATGACACGTGGAAAAGAAATAGTTTTGCTTCCTAGATATACAGAGAAGGGACAGGATTCATTAATATCAGGAAATGCTGAGGCGAAATTACAGAAAAGCAGAAGTCTTTATTCACTTGTAATTTAGTGAGTCTAATATGGTCACACGTGATGGAAATTTTTAGTATTTATGAAAATTTATGGAATAACACATATTGGCGTAGAGTCCTTCAAATGAGCAAAATACCTTGATGAGGTAAATACTAATTGGGTTTACATGAACAAGAACCATGATCCACCACCCCCTCCTCACACCTCTCCCCCCAAAGCTGACCTGTAGAGAAAGTCCAGTAGGAAACAAGTGGGCTGTTGTGTTCCAGGCCAGAGCCTGCTCTAGTTTTGCAATCTTTCCAGAGCTATGTAACTGTCATATAATTGATATTTGCTTCAGAAGGCCATTCTGGATCTGTTCTTCTACATGTAGCATGACCAAGATAATTGTCAACTAGAGTATGATTATGCAGATTGTTCCTTTTTATTTCTATTTGTTTTAATTAAAACCTGATTTGTTTCTAGCCAGTATATTCTGATTATGTTTTCTCTTCTGCCTATTCCTCCTAGACCTCCAAGCCTTTCCACCCACCAAATTCTACACCTTTTCTTGCTCTCTTGTTAGAAAACAAACAGGCATCTTTAATATAATAATAGTAGCAGTAGGAAAATAGAATAAGATGAAATAAAAACAAACTCAAATGATGGAAAATGGACAAATGAACAGAAAAGAGAAAGCCAAAGAAAAATTACATGAAGCTCAACATGACACGCACTTTCATAGACACAGAAATCCCAAAAAGATACAAAATTGAAAACTGAAATCACAATCTATAAACAAAAGACCTATCAGTGTGTTGTGTTGCTCAGCCATAATAGTCGCTGCCTTCTGTAAAAGATAGGAACAAATATAGAGACCTATGTTATAGGAGGCTGCTTGTTTATTTCCTGGCTGCCCAGACTCCTGAAATAATCACACAGAAACTGTGTTAGTTAAATCACTGCCAATCCCATTAGCTCTAACTCTTACATCTTATTTTAACCCATTTCTATTAATCTGTGTATTACCATGAGGCTGTGGCTTACTGGGTAAGGTTCCATCCTGCATCTGTCTCTGGTGGGCTCCTTGACTCCACCTTCTTTCTCCCAGCATTCAGTTTAGTTTTCCCTCCCTATTTCTATTATACCCTATCACAGGCCCAAGACAGATTCTTTATCAACAAATGGTATTCACAGCACCTTCCCTTTTCTTTTTAAATAAAAAGAAAGGTTTTAATTTTAAAATAGTAAAATTACATATAACAAAAATAGGTATCAAGAAATAATTACAGATACAATATTTATATCTACTTTATCTTTTATTATAACTAAGGAAAACTATATTATAAGTATCTGCTCTTCAACTCCATCAAAGGCTCCAGAAGGATATAAACAGGAATTTCATTGTAAGCAACTTCCAAAACTCTCGAATTGACAGAAACATCTTGCTGCCTGAACAGTCACCCAAAGTTCTTCTGTACCACTGGGACATCCATTTTCAGCTTTCAGGCCCCTACCTGTCCAGCAGACTTTTTCATGAAGCAGGAAATTTCAAAGACAGTTCTACCTATATTGGCAGTTTGTCAGTCACTTTCTTCTGTGTCCCTCAGAATGTCTAGAAGACTCTTTCATGAAGCAGGAACCCCAAAGGATAGTCTTACCTTCTTTAGGCAATTTCAGCAATCATTTCTTCGAAGGTCCTGCATGTTCAGTTCATACAACATAACAGTAAGCAGTCCAGGCAAGAGCAGTTTCTTGCCCAAATGACTAGCAAACTCCATAAGGAGCCTCTTCAATGCCTATAGTCCTCTTGAAGTAGATTGCTGCTGCCAGGATCAAATATGTCATTGTCAAGAAAAGTCCTAAGTTCTTAAACATTTTAAATGCCATATTCTGTAGTCTTTGAAAAGTTTGAAAAGTGCCTATTCATCTGAAATAAATCACTGTACATCTAGAAAATCTAACTAATGTGACTATAAGTATGACTATTATAGCTGATTATCTATTAACCTATATTTATTAACTATACATTTTTAAATAAGATGGCCAAACACAATACTTTAATCAAAATCAGAAATACATAAACACAGTCTAACAAAATTGATCTTAAATTTGTATCAAAAAAAACCCAAAATACATGCCAATGCGAATCTCTATAGCATATCCCCCTTTAAATGTAAACACACATTTATAAACAATATTTGGGAATATGGGCATAGTTCTCTCCAAACTACTTCCTGCTTTTTGTTGGGTGAAGTAATTTTGGGGGATGTTTATGGCAACCTTTCAGATCTTGATCCATCAAACTATATTAGTCTGGAAGAATTACACAGGTTCTCATCTTCTGTGGAAACAAAAGAAACATATATAGCAAAATATACGTTATAAACAAAATAACATATCCTTAGACCCAAACTTTGAAGACAAGATACCTTTAAAGTATACACATTGGGTACTTAGTTCCTTCAGAGTCAAAAATTTTGAAGAAAACAACACATTAATATACATAATCCAGACTCTCTGTGTATTTTCCATGTTTATGTGGCTTATTGTTTTTACTCTATTACTTTTTCAACAAGTTTAATTTTATTATCTTTACTCCTTTAATCTATCTGTACTCTGTCTCTTTAAAAACTTTGATTTTTTATAAACCATTTACTTCCTCTTATAACTCTCTATAATTTTCTTCTTCTCTGTCCCAAGCTTATGTACATTTTTTAAACACACTGTGACCCATTCAGAGGGTTTTTTCCATCTTAATCTGTCTTTATTGTGTATCTGTAATTGTTTTCTGGCCAGAACTGCTTCTTAAAATGCTAAGTGCTTCTTATTAACCTAAGTGGCAGCATGTCTAGGGCATATACGACCCTGCCTGCTTGCTCCACCCAGTCCAACATGGTGGGTGGAGGTCTGTTTAGTGTGAGCCATGCTCACCACCCCATTTTCAGGCACATAGTGGGTCTCTGTTACCATTAAGCAAGTTGTAGCACTCCCTCACAGAATCCATTTAGGTGCTTCATAGCTGGACATTCAGAACAATCAGAGTGTGTGCTGGCAGCATGGCCCAGGAAGCCACCATTTCAAAACCGCACGGCATTTTTTCTGCTACTGCTGAATCAGGAAAATCTCACCTAAAGGAGCCACGGTATTAAGCCATGCTTAACTCTGATTTATTTATTTATTTATTGCCTAGAATTTCTTACCAAATTCTCTCAGATTTTGGGAATCCCACAACAGACCTACAGCTGAACAACTTGCAGAGAGTAAGAGACCTGGGGACACTCAATCCTAAATAGGATGGTGTGTCTTCATCAAATTTCTCCCCTTTGAGCTCAGGAAACTATGTAGGGTAGGACATAGAAAGATTAAAAGAGCCAGAGGGGATGGAGGATGCCAATGAGAAAAAGCTTTCTAGATACAACAAGACAATGCATCTATGAACTCACAAAGATTGGCTGTTTGCTCAGGGTCTGCACTGGTCTAAGCCAGATGAAGCCCCAGCACTCTGAGGGTAAGTGGACACAACCTTCTCATTCCAAACCCAGAAGCTATCTCCAGTTATGCCACCCTGGACAAATCAAGCAAAAATAGAGAGATGGCAGTGAATTCCAACTTTGTTGAAATAAGTAGAATCAAGAAGCACAATTTGTCATACTGTAGAGAAGTATTGAAATGCAAGTACTACTGTTTGATAGGACATTTTACCAAAAGGAAATTCTTATTACTATAGAAAAGATACTTGAGAAATAAGGTCCCCACATTCCAAATGAAGTATTTCTGCTATTATGACACAAAAGGGAGCGTTAACGTTATGCAAATGGAATCTTGCAATTAAATAAGACTTGGTTTTTATAATGGTTTTTTGAAAAAAAAAACAAAAGCCAATTAAAAACATAAGCACACAGTTGTATAGAGAATAGAAAAAATTTTATACAAATAATAAGTCTTGATATCCCTCTCAGCTTTGTAAAAAGTTTCTAATATACTACTTTATAGAGTCAAGACTTAGATACAAGCAACCAGACACATAGGCCTTCACTAAGTTTATACTTGTACTATTAAATTACAAAGGAGGGGCAGGGGCCGTCCTCAAGAAATTGAGTACTGCTCAAGCTATCAATTAATGCAGATAGATTTAAAGTAGAGTTTGAGTTTTTAGTTGTAATCTTCAACATATCTATGAACTGTGTGTCTTGGAGCACTTAACAATATTTAATATGTAGAAATATGGCAAATGATAAATCTTTGTATAGCTGGGGAGGAAACATATGTTCCACAAGAGATGAGTGCAAATATGCGTGCTGCACGGTATTTCATGTTCAATCTCGAGTTCTTCTGGGTATGTTGCCTTTTTAAATTTCAAACATTCTGTTCCGCTGACTGCAGTAAATTTTTATGCTTTTGTAATTACTCCTTCTTCTTCTTCTTGTAGGCAGAAATAGAGCAGTCCTTGTTATCACATTAAATTGGGTTATGGGGACTTCTCAACTTTTATTGCTTGCTTTCTCTCTATGTCAGCTTCATAGTTGTTCCCTCTCAGCCTGGCTCTTTGGAAGCGATTACACACTGGTGTGGGGTCTATTAATTAGAATACAGCATCGTCTTCAGTTACTAGTGTAGTTGGATTTTGCTTTGCGGAACTGCCCGCCTGAGAATGACACGGAGACTTACTATTTATTGATTATGAAAGCTTTGCCTTCTGTCTTAGGCTTTTTCCCAACTAGCTCTTATAACTTAAATTAACTCATATTTTTAAAATTAACATTATGCCATGTGGCTCAGGCACCTCTCCTCTGTACCATATGTCTGACTTCTTCAGTCCCTCGGATGTCTTTCTACCTCTCTTCTTCCTAGAGTTCTCTCTGTCCCCAGAAGATCTGCCTATCCTCTCCTGCTAGCTATTGGCCACTCAGTTCTTTATTAAGCCAATCAGTAGGTGCCTTAGCAAAGACATATCTTCAGAGTATACACAAAATTTATCTCACAGCAAGCTAGGACAGTCTGTCATGTATACTTTGATAAATGCCACACTAGGGTTGCAATGCTAATGGTTCAATTCATATTAAGGGATTTCTGTCTCTGAGAATATTTTCTAACAAGATTGTCAGTGATATCTAAAAGCAATAATTTGCATGGTTCTCCATACCAAATATTTTACTGTACTCCACTGAGAAATTTTATATTTTAAGTGATTTTCTGTTGTTGGCTTATAAATTTAGTGACAACTATTCATTAATAGGGTCATCAATAACAACCTATAGTTTGACAGAATATGTATTTTAAACATGGCCAAAAGGCACTGTGTGAATCTACTACTGGAAAGCAGTATTGGGAGTACTGAGAGTTTCAAATCTAAGTGTTTCCTTCCTGACTATAACTAGTAAATAAGTAAGCATTTTGTAAGAAAACTTACACTACTATTGTCATTGTTAATAAATAGATAGATGATGATAGATAGATGATAGATAGATGATAGATAGATAGATAGATAGATAGATAGATAGATAGATAGATAGATAGATAATTGTTAGACAGATGATAGGTAGATCGGTTGATATGGGTTTGCTTTAGTCCAAAAAACTGAAAAACGATTCTGTTGATGTTTCTGGCTTCACATAACACCAACTTTCTTTCATTTTTAAAGCATTGTACATATAAGTTTATTTCAGCTTGCATTGGAATCCACATCCAATCTGGAGCTTAAATATAATAAACTACAGCACAATATCACTTTGAATTTTGTATAGATATTGTAAAATAAAATAAAATCATGATGCCTCCAAGGCAATGTAAAATAGAGACTAAGTTTGAGTGGTTGCCTGACACTTCGCCTCCTGCATCTAAATTTTGCAAATGTTATGGATTTTGTCTAGTTTCCCTCATCAAAGTTCAGTGCACAGATGGCATAGGAAGTAAATTATACAATAACTTTATTAGGTTTGTGCAAAGGAATCAAAGAAGCTTCCATGGTATGGGAAGTTTTGATTACTCTTGATGAAGGAAAAATGTATCTTTCTGATCTTGCTGCCCAGTATTTTATAGCCTGAGGTAAGAGAACTGGATGAGATCAAGGCTAAACAGGGCTACTAATGAGTTTCAGAGCAGCCTGGGTCACAGAGTGGCAGCATATCCCTCGTCAGACTCTTAGGGCCCTGCGTGCTTCTAATGCATTATTTTTTTACACGAATGCTTCCTCTAAGTGTACTTGTTCCATATTCACCTAAAATAATTATATTCATGTAATAAAAGACACAAAAAATCACATGGAAATGCATATATTTTCCTAAGCAAGCTTGTATTTCATAATTTTTCTGATTTGCATAAATTGTTATAATTTGTATATACTGATTCTATTCTTAGACACTTAATTCTACTTAGCATTATGCTTTAACAGATTTAGCAGCTGTTTTAGTCCATCTTCTGTTTTTCATTTAAAAAATTACAAAAAAATTCTTATACTGGGCAAATTAGAAAGAACACAGGTTTACATTGGCTCTCCTTTCTATAAGAACAAGATCAAGCAGCTGTATCCCGTGACGTCCTTCCTTCCTGTAGTCTGAACCCTGAGGTGTGAGCATCACATGACAAGACCACACTCATGCTCTGTCATTGCTTGGCCCTCCCCGCCTGTAATACCTCAAGGATTCCGTCATGGAAGTCCACATTTGTGGTCTTATCCCATATTAATCATCACCTTTAAAAACCAGGGTGGGATTAAATTTCTTCCTCTTAACACTTTAGTGGGGATTAAGTTTAACAGAGGAAGGCTCTGTGGCACAGCTGAGCCGTATGTACCCAGAGCACAGCAGCCAGGGTAGCTGCATCACTCCACTGTATGGGAGATGTTAGCTTAGGTTTAAAAATTCCATGAATATTTAAGCAATTCAAACTTCTTCTTGCACATTTCTTCTCTTTGTGTATGGGCATGATTTTCACTGGGTTTCCCCATGAGAAGGGCAGTTTCTGACTTGTAGGAATGTTATTACACGTTTCAACATTGACCTTCATGTAGTAGTACCCATTTATTCCTGAATGCTTATGAATCCTGTCAATATTCAGTATTCCCAGATTTTAGGAGGTTGTCTTTCAGATAGATGAATGGCAAATTGCAGCTAGCTTTTCCGCTCCTTCTTTTTGTTCCTTTATCACAGATGTGAGTGAGCGTCCTTCATCCATTGCACACACTGGCTTCTGCTTCTGAGGCTCACTGGTGAGTGTCTTTGCCTATAGTTTCCTGACTGTCTAATTAGAGAACACGTTTCTTCATGTTCTAGGTTACTGAGTGTTTATCTGAAGTGTTGCAAACAACTTCCCTCAGTCTGTAATTGGTCATTCTGTGTCTTCGGGTGTGATTCATTGGCAATAAGTTTTACATTGTGATTTCAGAAAAAAATTACATATATCCTTTATTTTACATATTTTGCTCTTTGAATCTTGTTACGCGTATCTGCTTCTTTTCCATGATGATATTTTTATAATGATACTTTCTGTGGTCCCCGTGTACATTTAGATGTCATTGAAATTTTACACAAACTTTCTTGGTTTATTTTCCAATAGGGGGAGAGTTACAGATTGTGCTGAAAATGTTTGTCCACAGAATAAACATAGCCTACTATATTTTTAGTTAATGTTGCAAAGATGTCCCAGTAGACCTAGTTCAGGCTACTGTGTATGCCTAGTTCTGGGTCTGAGGTCTCAAAGTGTTATGTTAATCTAGTTATTCATTTCTGGACTCAGTTTAGACTAACTTTTAGATTCCAATCACCCCTTTTAAGAATCCCAACTGATCACATATCCATTTTTGACAGATTTTCTAGGAAAGAAATAAAAGCACCTACAACATGCCTGCAAAAGCTAAAGTAAGTTTGTGACTAAGGCAAATGCCTTTCAGAAGCTTGTAATCAGATAGCGTGAAATATGTAATTCAGTGCTAGTATTACAGATAATGTGTAAGGTAAGACAGCAATGGTGAACTCATTCAAACAGAATCAACAGAGTAAAACTTTCTCTGCAAAGAACTCCTTTTGCATTTTCCCAATACAGGGAAGAAATAAATTGTAGCTGTAGCAAGAGTATTTAGGAAGGCAGCAAATCCAAAGGCCCTGAGGTGAAAATTGAGGACCTTGAGAAGGAGGCTACTTTCTTTAGAGTGGAATGACCAAGTGGGAAGAGGAGAAAGAGATCACAGAGAGAGCTGAGACCAGAGCAGAAGGAGTGCTTCAGCAGTTAAGAGCACCAGCTGCTTATTCAGAAGGTTAGAGCTTCATTCCCAGCACCCACATGGCAGATCACAGCCACCTGTAACTGCAGATCCAGGAGATCCTAGCCATCATCTGGTTTCCATGAGTAACAGGCATGCAAGCGATGCAATACACACATGCAACCAAAACACTAATACACATAAAATATTTTTTAAGGGAAGCCATTGAACCCCATTATACAGACTTTTCTAGGTCACAGTAAGGATTTTGGAAAGTCTACACATTAGGGAAATTTTAGAGCTGTTTTTTGATACATTCAGCTATATATGTTACTCATATATACTAACAGCTGGCTGTTCCCTGAATTGCTAGGAAATAGTCAGTGCAGAAGCAGCAGGAGACTTGGAAAGTATTTAAGCAATCTAGGCAAAAATGATTTGGCTTATTCTTATACAAAAGCAATGGAGACAGAGAAAAAATATTATGGTATATATTGAGAATGCACACACAAACACACAGCCTCTGGCAAATTAATATATGATTGAAAATTTTGTCTTTCTTTTCTGAGCATCAGTTCATTTTACATGTGAACTAAGAGAGACGGGGATGAGTATATTTAAAGACATTATAGTAGGAGATCTTGCCTCCCTTTTGGCCTTCTCAGAATTACACTATCTACTGGAAATTCTTGTGCTGGCATTAAGCAGGCAGAAGAATAAACCATGGGTATCAAGTTGGCAAGATTACAAAGAGGCAGGCTAAAATGACATTAGAAAAAAAAACCCTCTGTGCTCCTTGGGACTCTAATGATGAAAGAGGGAAAAATAAAGGGTACATGAGATTGAAGCAGCTGGTTAAGTCAAGGAAGGACTAGGTATGTAGTTCTCTGGAAATCACTCAGAAAATCACTTAGAGTGGGAGGCAGCAAATCTATCAGACAAGAGGTACTTTCTTTAGCCACTAATTGCTTAGATGAAGAACAAACTTACTCGCTGAAAGCAGAAATGAGCAGCATCAAGTTAAGATGGAGGCCTTACATTGGGCAGCAGCTCTACTAGGTGTTTTCTAGGAAAGCATTCATGTAGGAGATTCCCTGTAACACAGGGAATTCCACCAGGCTTCTCTGTCCAGTTCCGTCATTTTTGTCTGAGTCAGTTCAGGATGGAAAGAAACCAGTGTTTTTAACAAACCAACCCATTTGGAAGAATGGTTCTCTGAGTTAAAGAATATTTACCCAGAGGCACTCAGCTGACGAATAAGACATACTGTGAAAACCCCTCAAAAGCCTTTACATTTACTGAGTGTTGCACCCAAGTTGATGATGTTTCTTTCAGCTTCTATAACACAATTTAAAAATATTTTTTTATTTCCATCTTATAGTTTGCCCTCCATCATTAAAGATTTTTTAGGTATCACCACCTTATAACAGCAATGAGCTTTTTAAATTTTCTTTCATACACATATTCCTTTTGGATTTTGTTTCTTAAGTGCTGAGGTCGAAGCAGGGGTCTTTACAGGCTAGGCAAATGCCTAACCACTGAGCTGTATCTCTGAGCCTCCATTCAGAATTTATCTCATAATTTTGTTTTCAAATGATATAATCTCCCAATTTCTTATGATATGAGACTACCTATAATTAGCTCTTTAGTTGTTCTGTTTTCTCTTGCCTTCCAATACTTTCCAATACAAATTTAATTAGAAAAATAAAATTCACAAAGCTTCCTAGACCAAGGAAACCCAAGTAGGTCTGCCTGGGTCCAAATGTCACTCCTTCTCTAGCACAGGATATGAATTTATACCGCTGATTTACACTACCTAGTTTTCTTCTCTGTGCTGTTCTCTGGTGCTGTTTCTAGAGAAAAGGAAGCCATGTCACTTGGAAACATGAAGCATGATTTTTTTCACCAGCCTTCTCTAAAGTGAGTGAATGGCCAAAGGCAGGAAATTTCTGAAGGTTACACCTTTTGACAATTTGTTTTCACAAGAAAAAGAACAATATTAGGAGGAAAAAAATCACACTGACTAGCTGGAGTCTCCCTAGAAACTTATGTTAGCAACTGTCTCTTGGGAAATTATCTAAATTTTAAAGAAACTTACCAGTTCCTATTGGCAACTTGACACAACCTAGAGTTACCTGGGAAGAGGGACCCTCATTTGAAGAACTACCTAGATCAGCTTGGCCTGTGGCCACGTCTGCAAGAGAAGGTCTTGATTGATGATTGATGTAGGAGGGTCCTGCCCACTGTGAGCAGCTCCATCCCTAGGCAGGTGGGTCTGAGCTGTTTGAGAAAGTTAACTGAGCATAAACCAGTGAGGGAGGCCATAGTAGCCTTTCTTCATAGTTCCTGCCTCTAGGTTCCTGCCCTGACTTCCCCTAGTGATGGACTGTGACCAGGAAGTACATCTGAAATAACGCCTTCCCCCCCCCCCCACACCAACATTGTTTTTGGTCATTGTACTTATCAAAGCATCAGAAAGCAAACTAGGAGACAACTTTTTATCTGACCACAAGAAGAAAAATGATTAGAGAGGCTTCCATAGTCCAGATTACCATAACAGTTTTAGAATTAATTTCAGAAAATTCTATGAGACAAAATACAAAGTTGAAGACACAATACAAACAAATGATAATAAAACTGAGTTTTAAGCTCCTACTCTAAGGCTACCCACCCAGAGCAGTGAGCCTCAAGGTCCCCAGTAAGAGAGCCCGGCACCCTCAGCCTGGGCTCCAGGAGCTCCTGTGTTCTCCTGGATCCTGCACTGCCTGCCCCGTCCTTCCTTCTGCCCCTGGATCATTGGGCTACCAGGCGGCCCTGTTTAGGTGCTGAAGAGTTCCATCTGGACGGGT
>NW_026068026.1:2173152-2181653 GCF_014885135.2 Alexandromys fortis | reverse complement strand
GCGGACAATGAGGGCTGCTGAGAAGCCAAGGACAATGCCACTGGGTTTTGATCCTACTTCATGTTCTGGCTTTGTGGGAGCCTAGCCAGTTTGGATGTCCACCTTCCTAGACCAAGATGGAGCGGGGAGGACTTTGGACTTTCCACAGGGCAGGGAACCCTGACTGCCCCTCAGACTGGAGAGGGAGGAGGAGAGGAGTGGGGGGAGGGGGAGAGGAGAGGGAGGAGGGGGAAAAGGGGGACGGGGATGGAAATGGGAGGCGGGGAGGAGGCGGAAATTTTTGTTCAATAAAAATTATATTTTTAAAAAAAACTAATCTAATAGGGTGTTACATGGGACCTAGAAATAGGAGGCTACAAGGCTATCAGGATTAACCTGCATTAATCAACAGATTTATCAAACCTTGTCTACTGTTTATTTTTTCTGTATTACCAGTATGCTATGTTTTGCATATACATCTAGGTGCTTTATGTGTTTTTAAATTAAGTACTATAATTAATATTAACATTTTAAAATTATCTTAATGTAAGCAACTAAAAGCCAGACTTTTGCAATATATCAGTTTGATGATTTTGCCTGTGTATAAGGGCCAACAGATTGCTCTCTGATGATCTACTTCTACTTAACAAACTAACCAAGTTATTTATTGTTCTGACTACGAGAGATATAGATACTGCATTTTAGTTATCGTCTTTTATCTGCTCTTAATATAACAGTAGATGTGCAAAACAAGCAATCCACAATTACAGTAGTGACTAGGAAAGGCAACTCAAGTGTCTTATGAGGAGAAAGGCAGAGTAGTTTTCAGCTAAATCAGAAATCATGCTTATTTCTGAGTGAGCTTAATCTTACATTTAGTTGGGATCTGAAGGCTAGGTAATTTGTAGAAGGAATATAGGGGAGTGTGTTTTATGGAGGTAGCTTTTACCACAAATACAAATTAGACTGCAAAGTTTTAATTATCTCTGGATAAATGATAAAGGTGATTTTACAAAGCACTCCTACACATTTAGAGAAATAACAGAATCAATAGCCTAGTGGAATTATTTTCTTGTATAGCTCAATTGTAGAAATATAATACTTCAAACTGTACAATTAACCTAAAGGCTTCCCAATCCAAAGCTCCACCTATTTTCTTTTTGTTATTTATCAGCTGTTCAGTTCTTTGAAATGAAGAATGTTAGGAAATGAACAGAAAGATAATTTCAATTTCACCATTTTTATTTTGCTGCTTCTTAATTCTGGTAAATGTTCTGTGCAGAAGGTGGCAGGAAACATGCTCTCCAGGAACTGTCAGAAGAATATAAGGTAGTAGGATGCCTTCACTGATGAAGAAATGATGCATCTGTGATGGAGGAAGGTAATTGGTTAATTATAATAAACCAACTGCTTGGCCTCATAGCTTAGAACATAGGTGGGTGGAATAAACATAATAGGATGCTGGGTGGAAGAGCAAGTGAGGTCAGACTCTGCTCTGCTTCCGGAGAGTCTCGACAGCTCTGCTCTCTGGAGCAGAGACGCCATGCTCAGCTCTCCCAGGCAACTCCAGCCCAGGATGGACATAGGCTAGAATCTTCCCGGTAAGCGCACCTTGGGGCGCTTACACTCATCATTAGAAATGGGCTAGTCCAGGTGCGAGAATTAGCCTGTAAGGGCTAGAGTTCATGGGCCAAGCAGTTCTTAAATGAATACAGTTTGTGTGTTGTTATTTCAGGCATGAGCTAGCCAAGCGGCAGGGGAGTTGGGCACGCAGCCTCGCCGCTCCTATTTCAACACATCTGTGGTTGGTCCTGGGACTCAGAGACTTAGACATCTACGTCAAAAAATAGGTGCATGTGAGTTCTGTGGATTAAAGAGTCTGGATATAGAAGAAGCTATTTTACTATCCCTGGTGCAACAGTATACATTACAGTGGTAAATGGGAGCTGCTTTCCCATGTATTTGTGCTTTCGAAAGGACTCTCTCTAAAGATAACAGTTGTAGGACTCTTAGGTTCATATCCATAATGGAATGTGCTTTATTTCAGTAAGCCAAATCTTGAAACTTCTCTGATGGTTTTAGTTTATATTCTAGTCATTTACAATTTGATCACAAAGATGCAAGTGTTTCCCAGCAGGCCCTGTATTAAGAACTTTTGCTGTTTAGGCTATGTAGAAATCCTTCGCAGATGGATATCACCTTAAGGCCTAGCTCTCATTTATTCAGAAGAAGATAGTTTTGTAAGATGCTACTTTCCCCAAATTTATCTGTCAAAGTGACAAAATATTTATCTAAATTCCAATTTGAAAAGAGATAAATTTGGAATTTGACCAGTTGTTTCAAATTTATATTTATATCAAAGTGTCAAAATCTGATAAACATTCTAAGATCAGGAGGTAAAGTGAAAAGTCTTTGCTTTACAATATATAGAGAGAGTTTTTGGGAAGTAATAGCTCTTGAACATTTAACCTGTTGATGCAGGGTATATGTGCTAAAGGCACAGTAGACGGGAACAGAAACAGATTGAGCAGGCACACAATTTGATAGCTGAAGGATGAGCCGTGGTCCTGAGTGGTGGGAGACCTTGCAGTTAGGCTTCAATTAGTGGCCTTATACAGACAGAAAAAACGAAGTCAACCAACCCGTGCCTCACACCAGCACAAGAGTCAAAGCCGCAGGAATGAGTGATTCACATTTCAAATACAGAAATTTAAGACTTGTAGGAAAACTTTATTGACATCTTTCTCAGCTTGTATGATTTCTTGAACATACACAATAGTGTCAGTCATAACTAGAAATAACAAATTTTATCTTATAAAAATAAGGAGAATAGTTGATTGATTTATTATTCTTCTAAGGCAGAATCTCATTGTGTAGCCTAGGATGACTTCAACTCACTGTCCCCCTGCCTCAGCATCCTAAAGGGAGGAGGTTACAGGTGTGTGCCACCATAGTCCCATAACCAACCTGGAAACTTTCAAATGTTGATTTACATTTTGACACTGAAAAATATTTTAATGTCTAATGTGGTAGTTTGAATGTAATTGGCCCCCATAATCCCATAATTTCATAAGGAGAGGCACTATTAGGAGGTGTAGCTTTGTCAGAATGAGTATGGCCTCCTTAGAGGAAGGAAGTGTGTCACTGGGGTGGGGAGGGCTTTGAGGTTTCATATACTCAAAATAGCACCCAGTGTGTCATTCCTCCTCCTGTTGCCTCTGAGCTAAGATAAAGAGCTCTCAGCTCCAGCACCACATCTGGCTGCAAGCCAACCTGCTCCCTGCCATGACGATAATTGACTGAACCTCTAAAACTGTAAGCAAGCCCCTTTCAATTAAATGTTTTCTTTATAAGAGTTGCCATGGTCATGGTGGCTCTTCACAGCAATAAAAGACCAATCTATGACGTCTAGTTTTTTTCAGTTCTTTATATATTTTGAAAATTAGCTCAAATAATCCAACTAAAAAAATGGAGTATAGATCTAAAAAGAGAATTCTCAACAAAGGAGTCTCAAATGGCCAAGAAACACTTAAGGAAATGTTCAATATCTTTGACCATCAAGGAAATGCAAACCAAAACAACTCCTAGATTCCATCTTATACCTGTCAGAATGGCTATGATTAAAAACACAAGTGACAGCTCATGCTGGAGAGGATGTGAGGTAAAGGAAACACTCTCCATTGTTGTTGGGAGCACAAACTTGAGCAGGCACATTGGAAATCAATTTGGACGTTTCTCAGAAAATTGGGAATTGATCTACTTCAATACCTAGCTATACCACTCTTGGGCATATACCCAAAGGATGCTCAATCACACCACAAGGAAACTTGCTCACCTATGTTCATAGCAGCTTTATTCATAATAGCAAGATCCTAGTGTCCCTCAAACAAAAAATGAATAAAGAAAGCATGGTAATTTACAAAATGGAGAATTATTCAGCTGCTAACATTGAATTTGCAGGAGAAGGAATGGAACTATAAGATAATCATCCTGAATGAGATTAACACAGACTGAGAAAGACAAACATGGTATGTACTCACTTGTAAGTGGACATTAGTAAAGGATAATCATGCTACAATCCACAGGTCCAAAGAGGTTAGGTAAGAAGGAGGGCTCAGGGTGGGATGCTTGGATCTCCCTGGGAAAGGAAAATAGAATAGATTTTATGGGTGGACTGGGCACAGATGGAGATGGGAACAAGAAGGATCAGGTTGAGGGGATGGAGAGGGAGAGTACTGTAGAGATAATTGGGAGGCATTCAGGGTGGGGTAGAAACCTAGTTCAAGGGAAACTCTCAGAAATCTATAAGGATGACACCAGCTAAGACTCCTAGCAAGAGAGAATGCATTGCTGAACTGATCATCTCCTATGACCAGGCAAAATTTCCAGTGGAGTGATTGGGACACCAACCTAGCCACAAATCTAACAAATTGAAAGGAAGTAAGTAGCCCATTTGTAATTCATAAACAACACAGTACATATGCTAATAATAAATTATTAAGTAGTAATAAATAGTACAACTTTAAAGTTAGAATGTTTATTCAATCTGATGAAGGTCATTCAATAATGAGAGCTTTATTAAAGTACTCACAGACATATGACATAGGACTGCATCATTTGGGAACTTGTCTTGGATTTGGAGGTTGTTACTCACATGAGAACACTACAAGAGGTAGATCAACAAATAATTTATAGTCAACTGCAGAAGGGAAGCTTGCTGTTGCCTAAAAAATATTAAGACAAAAAAAGAGGGAAACAGAATTAAGGGGTCAAGGAACATGAGAGCATATTAAATAAAACACTGGACGTTTGGTGAAAGACACTGTCTTTGTTACTTTTCTACTGCTGTGATAAAACGCCATGACTGAAGCAAGTTATAAAAGAAAGTATTAATTGGGTGTACATTGTCAGAGATCTAGAGGTCCCTGATGGTGAAATGTCTTCATCTACAATCACAAGGCATAGACAGAAAGCACTAGGAACTGCAGGAGTCCTGTGGAACCTCGAAGCCTACCCCCAGTGACACACCTCCTCCAACAAGACCCTACTTCTTAATCCCTCCCACACAGTTCCACCAACTTGGGGACCACATATTCAAATATATGAGCCTATGGGGGTCATTCTCATTCAAACTATCACATACAATATCTGAAGGAAAGCAGAAATTTTGGAAGTCAATAAGTCAATAAAGGGAGTAGTATGTAAAAACATAAAGAAGAAAACAGAAATAAATTATAATTTAATGGACATATAATTAACAAAGTGTATTAAACTCACCAAATAAAGCCTAATATCTAATTGGAAAGGTAATCTAGCAATTTGGCAGTATCCTCAAGAGAAGTGGCTAAAATAAGTATTAAATGATTGTGGGGCTAAAGGGGAGTGATTCATGCACCACACCCTTTAAGACATGATTGTCTTTCCCCACAGGCTAGTTGTTCATTTAAGTTTGAGAAGTACAATCTGTTCACTATGTCTCGGGTCTGTCCATTTCATCACTAAACGAAAAATGAGTCATCACATTAAATCAACTTGTGGGGTGACTGCAAGCATTCTTGATCAAAGATATAAAGGAAGAAGAGAGAGATGGAGTTCCAAAAGTGTCATTTGGAAACAAGTAGTAGGAATGTTATAAAGATTTTACAGGGCTTTAAAAACGGTAACTCAGGCGACAGTGGAGTTGAGGTGGGGTGGATTAACAAAGGAAGCAAGCACCATATTCTGTTCTGCTGAGTATGCTATTCCACAGGAGAGTGGTGAAGCCTAAGTGACAGTTGTGCACAGATGAAGGAAGGGTGTGGAGCAGGCTGTACTTAGAAATATATATGTATATTCATATACATACATGCATATAAGAATGTTAATGGAAAAGAAGCTATGAATTTGAAAGAGCAAGGAGAAGAATATGGGAGGAATTGGAGAGAGGAAGGGAAAGGGGAAACGATGTAATCATATTTATTATAATCTCAGAAACAAAAGTAAGAAGAAAGAAATAGGCAATACTTGAGGTTCTTATTTGTCACAAATGGCTGTTGGATGAGATTTAGACAACATGGAAAGCAAATAAATGCATACAGGGATGAAGGACTGGAAAATAATTTAGGGCAAGAAAAATGAATGGAAATAGAGAACTTCGAAAGCCACAATCAGGTAAGGGGTGAGCACCAGAAATTAAGAAGATAGAAATCTTATGGAGGCCATTTCAGGGTGTGAACAGCAGTTGACTGAACAAACAAGATAAGGATGTAGAGCTAAATCCTACAAAGCAAAGAGAGGAACCGAAAGAGACATTTTCAAAGTCAGAAGTTTGACGTGCAGTTTTCTTGCAGGTCACTGAAAGGGAATATGAAAATTTCCTTTCCAACATATGGAATAAAAGTCGTACTTTGCGTACCCTCCACTAATGGGATGCTTCTATCAGGCTGCGTTGTAAATGAGGTGCGCTGCTCCAGCTTCACAGTCTGGTTTGTTTGTGGAGGTAACTTGCTCCACTTGCACCCACTTAATGTGTTCTCTAGAGCTAAAATGAAGACATTGTTTTAAGAAGACAGCATTCGAAAGCAGCCTAACATGTGAAGATTTGAGCATTCAGCGAAGAAGCAGGTCCAGTTGTCTTTTATCTAGGCGGTAATTAGAATTCCCTAAAGACAGAAAATCAATGCACTCTAAAGGAGAATAATTTAGCTGTTACTGCTCTGAGTTAGCATTAAGCCACCCAAAGGCTCTCTCTAGCTGTATATATTTTCATCACCTCACTTTGAATAATGTTCATAGTGCTGTCAAATTACGAATATTAAGTTATGATTAAAACGCTAACAAGACTGATGATGGCATATAGTCAATATGAGTAGAGTTTGGTGTCACCTTAATGCTCCATACATTCATTACTCTGGAGTAACAGCTCTATTTAAAACAGCATCTTACTTAATACTCCATACATAATTATTGTTTTGAAATAACAACTCTATTTGGAATGCGTTACCAACATTCTTGTAGATGGATGCCCTCTTTTCCATTTAATATCCAGTTTAGCAACAGAATATTTTTTAATTTTAAGGTGCTAAAAATTTGCAATGCCTTGCATCCCACGGAGATTAGTGAAAAAAAATATTGAGAGTCACGAGTTAGTGCTGCAAGAAGTTTCCAGAACTACACAGGAACTAATTAGGATGTTCTGATCAAAACGGATGAAGGAAGAGAGACCTTCTTTACAACAAGTAATATCCCTAATACAGGTTTTCCAGAACTGGGCCATTGCATCTTTTCTCGCAGCTTCTTGCATGAGTTTAACCACTCTCATCAGACCCCACATGACAAATACAATTCATTTCTTAAGATCAGATCAATCAAAAAGGCTTTGTCTTTAAGCATAATAAGGAACTATTTCAACTACATTATGTTTTGTTGGTGTGGGAAGTCCTTCTGTATATGTGTTGCTTTTATTGGTTAATGAATAAAGAAACTGCCTTGGCCTGTGATAGGGCAGAATAGAGCTAGGCAGGGACAACTAAACTGAATGCTGGGAGGAAAAAGGCAGAGTTAAGGAGAAGCCATGTCGCCTCCACCAGGGGCAGATGCGCTGAAAACTTGTCGGTAAGCCCCAGCCACATGGTTATACACAGATTAATAGAAATTAGTTAAATTTGTATGTAAGAGCTAGCTAATAGGAAACTAGAGCTAATAGGCCAAGCAGGGATTTCATTGATACAGTTTCTGTGGGATTATTTCATGGTCTGGGCAGCCTGGAACAAACAAGCAGTCTCATATTACATATAGTCTCTTCCAAGGTTCTTCACTCTTGTGTTATTCAGCAAACATTTCCCTAGACAAAGTGCCAGGACAAGTGCTACAATGGCGAGTATGGCCCCTTCCTCAAGGAACTCGGCATCTGGAGAGGGAAAGAGAAAAGTATGGAGAAATGTAATAAGCAATGTAAAAGTGTAGCATGTATTTTAAGAACAAATGTGGCTTTCTACAAAGAAAAGTGAAAGGAGTAGATAAAATTGAAGGTAATGACCAGATCTCTGCCAAACATAATTAATGCAGAAGTGGACTTGGAACTTATACCCAAGATTTCAGCCCTTGGAAGGCGAAGGCAGGAAGATGAGGAAGTTAAAGTCAGCCTGAGTCCTTGTTTGCATAGAGTGTCCTTGTTTACAAAAAAATTAAAATTAATTAATAGAAATGTAGGTTGAACTTAGTTTGATTATTTCTAGTCTTCTACTCCTTCTGGGCACCTCTGCTTCTTTTTTTTTTTTTCTAAAGCTTTCAGGTGTGCCATTAAGTCCCCAATGTATGCTTTCTCTGTTTTCTTTAAGTGGGCACTTAGTGCTATGAACTTTCCTCTTAGCACTGCTTTCATCGTGTCCCATAGGTTTGAGTATGTTGTCTCTTTATTTTCATTAAATTCAAGGAAGACTTTAATTTCTTTCTTAATTTCTTCCTTGACCCAGGTGTGGTTCAGTAGTTGACTGTTCAGTTTCCATGAGTTTGTCGGCTTTCTGGGGGTAGCATAGTTGTTG
>NW_026068026.1:2084389-2173147 GCF_014885135.2 Alexandromys fortis | reverse complement strand
TTGCCATTGTTCTTGAGGTCTCAGTAGTCCTCATTGTCCGCTATGTTCAGTGAGACCGGTTTTAACTCAGGCTTTTTCAGACCCAGGCCAGCTGGCCTTGGTGAGTTCCCGATAGAACATCCCCATTGTCTCAGTGTGTGGGTGCACCCCTCGCGGTCCTGAGTTCCTTGCTCATGCTCGCTCTCCTTCTGCTCCTGATTTGGACCTTGAGATTTCAGTCTGGTGCTCCAATGTGGGTCTCTGTCTCTGTCTCCTTTCATTGCCCTGATTGCTCTTTGGGATGATGAGGGAGGGGGACTTGGATGGGGGAGGGGGAGGGAAAGGGGAGGCGGGGGTGGGGAAGAGACAGAAATCTTTAATAAATAAATTAAAAAAAAAAAAGAAATGTAGGTTGAGAGTAGAAAGAGGAGTAGTTGAGGTGGTAAGAGGGAAAATCACCAGGTACAAATGAGGCATAATAGCTGCCAGGAATAGTTTCCTTAGATATTGCAAATATGCTGAGGAAGTTTAGTAGTATTCATTGATAATACTAATGGCAAACTATATGATATGATAACTATTAAATATGATAAACATATTTAAATAGTAAAAAAATCTCTGAACTTTTATACTCATGTGTGTGATATGATTTTATGATGAGTTTCTTTCAAACAAAAGGTATACAATTCTCAAAGTAAGAATTTTTAATACCACCTGACATATTAGAGTCCTATGATTGCTTTATTATGCACTGTTTCATTTTGTTAAACACTTTTAAGAATAAATTTTACCCTAGTAAAGTTTTTAAGCATTGATCAAAACACTTTGCTCATAATTTTGGAAAGCAAATATTTAAATTCTGGGGATGTCCTCAGATATTTAGATAATAAAATATTATTTTAAAAACCTGTTTGACTAGTACCATTTAATCCTTATAAAGGGATAATACATTTTTAATTAAAGGAAAATATATCTGTCTACTACTCCCTTTTACTCAGAGGTTGACGAATAAAAGGATAGAAGAAGTGAAATGTCAGTCCTCTGTCAAATTTTCCTTGGAGAGGGAAGAATGGACAGAAATAGCCCATTGTTTTAATCAAGGATTTGAGTTTTTGTATATGCAGAACTATGCCTGAACTCTTGCCAAGCACATGTTACAGAACTAAATTGTTCAGCATAATGAGATGATTTGAGTAGGGTAAGTGTGGCCAAGGATGGAGACCAGGGAAAACAGGAAGTTGGTTATTACAGATTAGAAGGGAGATGGATGAGTTACTGGTGTGTAAAGCCCTTTTGTTTTCTTAAAATCTTTGGAGGCATCTCATCTTGCTGCAATATGGAAGATGTTTCCATGTGTGTATGTGTTCACAAAGTACCTCATAAATGGATGAATCTATAATCATGCAAGTGAGAACATAGGAGTGAGTATATATAAAGATGAACAGAGGAAGAAGCAAAGCCTGGGAAGACAGAACCAAAATATGCATTAGCCTAGACTAGCCATAGAGCATGGGTTAGGACCTTTTCTAGATGTCTTTTCTTTTTAAATTACTTTCAAAGACAGATAATCATTAAATTTTATTAATAAGCAGCAAAGATTAAAAATCCAGAATAAAGTTACTTCTCTAGCTAAAGAAAGACCTATCCAAAGGATAAAAACATCAAGTAGCTAAGGGATAACTGGATCCCCCCCCTGTACTGCAACCTCTACTTTAAAACATGCAGCTCCCTATAGGCCCCTCGACAGGTGTGCACTTCACACTGCTTCTCTTCATGCTGGCACGCATCAGTAATGCACAGACACTAACTGTTATTTGGCTATGTTTGTGTTGAAGCCCCCAAGACTATACAGTGAATGTATAGATGACAGACCAATAGGCAGATCCCCGGGAAGTCCACGTCCACATAGAACAACCTGTTTTGCAGAGCTGTCTTCTGGACACTTGTCTTTTGGAAAAGTCATTGTCATATCTGTAAAAACCTTATTAAGTCATGATTCTTCCCTTCAAAATGGGATTCATTCCCAGAACACCTCAGGAGCATAACCTCTGCAGAGGCAGTGGAGTGACCTTGCTCCATTCCCCCACACCTTGAGGCCTCAGAGTGATAACATTCATTCTTTGTTCTAACAGTCAAAATTACATAGAGACAATCTCACAAAACTACCTGCTAACCAACCACATAGAAGTTTCTATAGAAGACAGGCACAGAGCAGGAAGGCAGCATGCCCCCACCTTTGCTAACAAACAAACCTGGGTGTCCCAAAAGTTGGTTATCACCAAAGAGATTAGATGAGGAGAATGGGGGAATCCAGGATTCAGGGATTTTTAGTAACTTTATCTAATGGTTTGGAATGCCAGATACTACCCCTTGAATGCTAGCTCTATCTGGGTAGTGTCCCCTCTTCCAGAGTACAGATTGGAAAAGAGATGGATATAATATAATTTGCCCCATTTTGTGATTTTGATATGTATATTATCATTGTCCTTGACTGTGTAATTTTCCAACCCCATCTGTAAAAATCTAGAAACCTCGTGGAGACCAGCCCGTGCTCTGACTCTCCTTCTTCTTCCCCTTACTCTTATTCTTATTCTTCCTCTCCTCTGTGCCCCTTTCACTTCATTTTTCCCCTTGCACAAAAAATAAAGAAGATGCAGAGGTAATGCACTTGAGTTAATATTTTATCCTCAGATCCTCGCCTGCCATAGACATCCAGTTCTGAGCCCTGAGGGTACTGAGGCTGGTACTCAAGGCCCCCTGATAACATCTGCATCTCTCAGTTACCACATGATAAATGCACACGACCATGAACCCGCCCCCAACACACACGCACGCACACACACACACACACACACATTTATTCTGTCTGCATAGTGCCAAGGAGAATCTAATTACCCTTTTCATAGCTAGGTTAGCACAAAAGTAAATAAGTGTGGCCAGAGGTAGAATTTCCTGGAAAAAGCTTCATGCTTTAGACACTGCTCATCTTCATCCTATACTAAGGAAATACAGTAAGAGTTTTTACTAGATACCTAGACTATGTATTTATCTCCATGTGGAAGCGGCCACTTCTCTGGTGTGGCGTGGTGTGTGTGTGTGTTTGTATGTATACGTGTGTGTGTGTCTTTCCCCTGATGCTTTTTTCCCTATTGCCTTCACTGACTTGCTGTTTCCCTGTGGTAGTTTTACTAAAGTATAGTTCATATTCTACACAAATTATCCATTTTAATGACATAATTAACTCCAGGATACACACAGATTTATGTAACCATTACAGAGAAAACATTTAGAATATTTTTATCAATTCAAAGAGAAAAACTATAGCTTTGGTAACCAGTCACAATTCCTTTACCATTTCCTCCAGTGGGGAGAAGGAGACTCATGAGACTCAGGAGGTAAACAAATGTCAAATGACCTGGAAAGCAGAAATCTGCTTAATTCATCATGGCCCCCACATGGAGCTGTAGGAACAGTGGACAACTTCCAGGGAGACTGATCTTTCGGCCTGTTTATAAGTCATGTCGAGAGCTCTAGGGTGCTGTTTTCTTGCATAGTCACCAGGATGGGGGTGGGCTTTTCAGTAATCCTGGTACTGTTGAGACCTCTCTGGGTACACAGACACTGAAGTCATGGTTGGATACTCACTGACAGGAAGTTCAAGACCAGGCCACATTTCTGACTATTTAGTGCATGCTTAAAAGAAATAAGAAAGCAAAGCAGTAAACAAAACTGCATGGACACCAGATTCTGTTTGCTGAGAAAAAAATGCCAAAGAATATCTGATTATTAATTATTTTTCCAGTATTAATTGGTCCGCATTAGCATTATAGGTATCCAATTTTCAAAACATGCATTTTTTCTGACTGGTGCTTTAGTCTAGTGATAGATAAATTTTCCTAGCCTAGACCCTGGCTTCAGTACCTAGCTTCACGTTGTTTTTAATTCTCCTTGTTTGGATTCATAATGTTGTTAATTCATAATGCATGAAACGGTGCAACCAAAAAAAAAATCTATACTTAAGACTGTTACTTCTTATTCCCTTTATTCCCCGAAAGTGAAAACCAGATTGAAAAATCACCTCATGCAAATCCAAACTGTTTGACTGACCAAACTCTGTGCTCATGACACACTCTGACATTTGTTCCTTTAGTTAATTAATCATGCATTTTAAAAGAGCCAGTGTAGTAATCAGGCCACTTGGAACCTCACAAGTATTTGTTCTAGTGGATGGAAACACCTATTTAAGTAAGCACTGTCCCCCAGCATGCAGGTGGATAATGATGTAAGTACACACCCAACCCTAACTTGTCACTTTGTCTGTTACTTACAAAGATACCTGACAACTAGTTATTTAAACGTGCTCCCACAAGGCCCTACTTTTATTTCCAATGTAGGAAATTTCCAAAGTATCTTTATTCTAAGATACTTCTTGAAATTATTAAGTTAAAATTTTGTAATTACCATAAAGAAAACATATGACACCCCAGTGCTCTAATGTTTTAGGTATACTAAGTAGTCACCAGAGTCTTTTAGAGATGAGTAATTCAATATCAAAATCACTTTGGACAAGATTTGACTAACATTCAGACCATGACAAAAATGTGAATAGCAATAAGACAGCAGATAAGATTAAAAATATCGACTAAAATATCATTAATGATGGTTACTATTGATGTTCACTTGGCTGGATTGATAGATGCCTACAATGTTGGGCAGGCACGGTTCTGGGTTTGGCTGTGAGAGAGACTCTAGAGATGATTGGCATGTGGGTCAATAAATTGAGTGCAGGAGGCCACATCCCAAATGTGGGTCACACTGTCAGGTTTGGGCCCCCCTAGAAGGAAAGAACAGTAAAGAGTAAAGCACTCACCAGTGTACTTGGTTTATCCTAAGCAGGCATGGCTCCACTCTCCTGGCCTGTGGAGAACAGATTCCTGATTCTTCAGCAATGATCCCACATCTTGGTACTAGTTTTTCTGTGTTAGTCGGATTTCTTTCCTTTGCTATGAGAAAGAAATGCCCCAAGTCAATCAACTTAAAGAAAGGAAAATTTCATTTTGGCTCACGGCATCTGAAGTTTCGATCTCTCATTACTCACGCTTCTTATTTTAAGCCTAGGGTGGTACTGGATGTCATGGCAGAGACCCTGTAACTAAAGAATAGCTAATTTCATGATGTCTGAAGAACAGAGAAAGAAAAGACAGGCCTGGGTCCCAATATTCCTTTCAAGCGCACATCTCCAAGGAACTCCCTTCCCTCCAGGAGATTCTATTTTCTAAATGTCTCACTGTCTCTTAATAGCCACACAGACTGACTCCCAAATTTCAGCAGACAGCCCTTCAAGGGACATTTATGATCCCAGATGTAGCTGGGCCTGGAGGCATGTCTATAATCGCAGCACTAGTGTGTCTGAACCAGAGAGATCGCAAGATTGAGGGCACCCTATGAGGCATAGAAAATTCATGCCAACTTGTGCTAAATAGCAAGACATTTTCTAAAACCAAAAATGTTTCTGAAGAAAAAGAGGTCAGAGTCATATAAACAGTGAAAGTGCTGATTGCCATTTTGTACAATAGACGTACCATGGGAACGAAAGTTCACGTGACCTGCAGCTGTGGATCATGTGGTCTAAGGTGTCACGTCAATCACTTCATTTCCTTCCTCCTTGATGAACACATTGTTACTGATGCACAACATTAAAACACTCTCATTTTATCCCATTGTGATTTTTTAAATTTTTGAACATAAATTGCTTGTCATGATTCTTTCAATAACAATGCAATCTTAAGTCACAAGTTTTGAATAAACCCTGTATGTGGAATTCTAATTAAAGTTGTACTAATCACACATTTTATTGACTCTGAAAAACCAATGTTTTCTTACAGAGCCCTCACTCTTGAAATATGGTCCCATTTATTTTCCTAAACTGTCATAATTACTAATTTAATAATTGAATGAAGTGCTTTCATATACACAAAGGCTAATCCCATTTCTGCGTGTCTCACCATGTCCTTTCAGATGACCACAATTTAAGGAAGTTGTTTGTTGTAAAAGCATTAGCTAGAAACCTATAAAGTCCCACTAAAAAAAAAGAAAGAAAAATCAGTGCTGCTTTTGGAAATAATCAAAACACAATAGTCACATCTAAAACAGGACACAGAAAGATCTTGGAATTTAAACTCTCTTCTAACAATCCACACAGTAGCATAATGTATGAAATAATTTGCCGTATGCATTCTTTTTTGTTTTTTCACAAATAAGCCAACTTTAATAGATATTATTTTGTATTTATATAGTGCCTTCTTTAAGACCTTTAAATACTTAACAATATTTAATTAATATAGTTTTTAATTAATCCCCACAACAATCCTGTGAAGTAGATATTACTTGCATTTACAAGAGGGAAACTGCAGCACAGAGAGGCTAAGTGACTTGCCCAAGGTCACACAGGTAAGTTCACTGAAGAGCAAACCCCTAGAGAATTAGCTTGATATGCATGGTTTTGGGAATTTCTGCAAAAGTTAGCTATGAAAAATGGTGTGGGGGTTGCCCCAGCACTACCTAGACCACCCTGTATTTTCCACCCTGGATCTTTCTCACCTCCCCTAACGAGATCATCACTGATGCTTTTCACTTGCTAAATTCACAATTTCTTCCTTTGTTTCCTGTTTCCCAAAAATTATAATAATGACAATTGTTCAAAAAAATGGTCCCTATGTGAAGATGTTTACCACATTTTGACAATCACTGACAGAATCCATGCTAGAGACACTCCAAGATCATTACATCAGCAGCACACAGACATTGCAGACAGCTGTGCAGTGGGCAAAAATGTGGAATTCTATTTAGCTTACAGATTATCATTTTAAAGGCCAATTCAACTCTGAAAATAAAGAAGATAAATTATTCTGGCCTATAATTGATTCTTTAATAATGTTATTTTAAATAACATCAACATGTCATGGAGAAAAATGAAGTAACTTGTCTTTATAGCTTCAAGAATTTGGGGACTGTGGTGGATCTCAGAAGTAGAGTGTTTGCCTATGAACCCTACAAACAAACAAACAAACACTTTAAAGAGTTTAAACTTCTACTTGACAAATTTTTACTATGAATGATGAGTGATAGGAATAAACATTCTGTGCGGTCACATCAATGATGATGTTTAAAATTAAGTCTACTTTTTAGACATGTCTTAACTATTGTGGATACCTTGTCCTATGGATTGCATTTATCTATTAAAGATAAACTTTTATCCCTCTTTGTGCATGTGTATGCATGTGTGTGCATGTGTGTGCATATGTACATGTGTGTGCATGTGTGTGCGTGTGTGTGCTTATGTGTGTAGCAACAATAGAAAGAAACGACACAAGACTATGAATTTGAAAAGGGTCAGAGAGGGTACTTCAGTTTTGATTGAGGAAAGGGAAATGAATTAATTATAAACTCAAAAATATTTAAAAATAAAAAAGTAAAATAACACAAAGATTGTGAAGTTTGTGTGTCATGGGTACCAGGATGAAGAAATTTTCCCATAATACCACAAAGACCATGAAAATGTCCCGAAAAAATCAGAATGGGGAAGGGCCCTTGGAAAAATCAGAAAAGTTCTGTTTTCTATGCCCTATATCAGAACTGTTTTTTTTTCATCCTGAACAGTTCCTCTCCCTTCTCTCCTTCTAATCCCTCTCCCTACCTCTCCTATGCCCCCATATCTACTCCTCTTCCATTTCTCTCCAGAAAAAGCATTTTTTAAAAAAAAAATATATAACAAAGTAAAGCTACCTTGGGCTGGGGAGGTGGCTCAGTTGATAAAATGCTGCCCTTCCAAGCATGAAAGCCTGAGTCTGATCCCACAATACATATAAAAATATAGGATGCAGAGTTCATTTCCCAGAACCAAGTGGTGGAAAGCTAGAGGCAGGAGGATTCTGGGGCTCACTGCCCAGTTCCTCTTACTTATTTGGTGATGTCAGAATTGGAAATAACCTGTCTCGAAGAAAGTAGACAGCATTCTTAAAGGTAATCCCTGAGACTATCCTCCATCCTCCACATACATGGACTCAAACATCAACCCCTACACCAATGTGCACACACATATGCACATACACACATTAAACACATGAACACAAAGAAAGAAAGAAACAAAGAAAGAAACAAAGAAAGAAAGAAAGGCTACTTTTAGGAAGGCTACCTTTATGAATGCAATCCATAAAACACAACAATGTATACAAAATAGGAAAGACTAAGATCTAAAATAGGTTTAAAAGTAGTTTTAATTTTATACTTGACCATTTATATGAACTGATATAATATTGATGCCTATCACTCATCATTGATCATGAAATTTTTAAGAGTGCGTGTGGGTGTTCCTAAATACATAATTAGGGAGGCAAAGAGGAGAAAAACATAGACTGTTGAGGAAGGATGGTAAAATAATGTAAGTATGTCTGAAACATCCATAAGGAATCATACTATTAAATATCTACCTAAAAGAGTTATAACACACTTAAGTTAGGGTATGAATATAAATATATAGTTTAAATAAAACTTTTCCATCTGACTGGCAATATTTCACACAAGAGCCATAGACTATATAGCAAAACCCCAAATACCAGGCATGACAGGATCGCTTTTGGATCATTGGTCAGGGTTGGCCAAAAGACTCCCAAAATATTATAGGCTTACTATTGTTTTTGGTTGCTCTCTGGAGGTAGAAGTTAAGTCTTTTGCTGAAGACACCAGGCACAGATATAGGGCCCAGAGAACTTGAGCTGCATCTGAACTATAATCCTCCTCCCTGACGGCTAGCATTCATACCCCGATGGCACCATACAAATGTCTCCTACTTTATTGATTCAAGTTTTCCCCCATTGCAATTAGCTAAATAAGCAATCTCCAGATAGTCACCATAGTGTTGGGGCCACCCTGAGCCACTAAAACTGTGGTTGGTGGTCTCATGTCATCACACGTGTCCCTACAGCCTTGTAGAAGACTCTGAGGAGACTCGTTTTCTCCAGAGGGTTTGGGGCAGGCAAGCATGAGCCTTTGCTACTGCATGTCTTTGCATGGCACTGTCATGCATCGAGCACATTAGGTTGGGGTATGGCAGCCCAGTATGTGAGCGCAGGCTTTAGGAGATGCTCTGGCTCTCTAGGAAAGAGCAATCTCACAGTAGGATCTAGTTTAGGAAGCATGAGAATGCTTCTCATTAGAGTCTCATCACCCAAGTGACTCTGCTCTAAAGCAACTGGAGGTGCTCTGGTGTTTTGACATTTGCATTAGTCCTGTCTAATTTTTTAAGCGAGCTCCCATGGGAAAGAAGAGCATATCTGGGGCATTTGCTGAGCCTCCTTAGCTATACACAAAACATTTATTGGATATTATTAAAGTGAATATTTTGGCTTTAATTATTTTAAGTACATGGATGTTTTCTCCTGCATTTTTCTGCTATTTTCTGTTATTATTCTGCTAATATTTCCGTTGTTCTCCTGCAGAGGTGAGTGTCTGTCTGTGCCTGCGCAAATGAGAAGAGGACTGAAGATGCCATAAAAGTGGAATTGCAGGTGACTGTGAGCTGCCGTAAAGGTGCTGGGACTAAAACTCGGGACCTGGAGAGGAGCAGAAAATGCTCCAGTGAGTGAGCCTTCTCTATCCACCTCCATTTTGGATTTTCATAATACAGCAGTTTACTTTGAGTTATACAAAATTTCACTGTAGGTTATTTACGTGTTTATTCTCCAATCTCTCTGGAGTGATCAGCGTACGACCATGTCCACCTATATGTGTACCCATAGTGCTTGTTTGTGAGCGTGGTTATTCTGCGCACTGTGGATGCGCTCAGCTAACACCCAGCAAGAGATGCTCTTTGTCTATGTATCCCAACAGTTGTAGGGAGATGATTTTCTTCCTAGAAAATACTTGTAAACTTGGACTCGCCTGGATAGATTTAGACTTGGCAGTGACAGCAATGTCGGCAGCGGCTTGTACTCAGTAAACAACGGCTGACCGCTCGGTGCCTGTTATGGTCCCTTCTAAGGGAGAATGCTGAGTGTGGAAGCATCTTCCTTCACAGGACCAGTTAACAAGCTCTACCGGGAGTGAAGCTGGCGGGGCACCTCACCTGGATGTGTCAAGAAAAGTTCAATTTGAACTTTAAATCAAAACTTTCTTTTTTACCCACCGATCTTATTGCTTCAGAGATATTTATCACTATTTTGATCTTCAGTAGACAGAAGATGCCAAAGGAAAGAGCTTGCCAAAGGGAGGGAAGAAATCCGCTCTTTATCTCGGCACCCGTGATGTCAGCTGAAAACAATAATCCGTCTGGTAGGGGATGTTCCAAATGTAACTGCTTCATTTGAAAGGTGTCACTGACTTCATTTAAATGCTTTTCTGCCCCAAGGTGGTAAACACCTTAAGTGCCTGAGGGGATTCATGAGATGAAGGTGTCTCTTACTGTCACTCACTTCTGTGTCCTCCCCTCTAGTCTGTGGAAGTGTGCATACCCCCTTCTGGAGCCACGCTCCCCGATGCATACTTCTTTGAAAACTGGAAGAAATCGCTATTTGGGTCTTGAAACATAAAATAAAAATGCCATTTTATTGTGCGTGTCTTTGGGGCATAGGACTCGAGCCACAGTTCAGACAGCTCTGTGTTTATTCGGCCATTTAGCAGCATCTGCAGGGGGAGAAAATAGTTAGGATTGTCTCCCAAGCAGTCATGTTAAAACAGTCCGAAATTACCCCAAAAGCTGCAGATCAAAGAGCAATGGCCATCTCTTTCCTCTTCAAATTATACATCTCCCAACTGGTATTTTTTTTTTTTTTTTTTTTTGCTGCCCCTTCTCTCTAAAGGTCCCTTTGAAAACAGTACATTTAGATAATATAGTACCCCCTTAAGGAACTGAGAGCCATTTTTCCTGGGCCACAGCAGCTTGCAGAGGAACGAAGGAGGTGGGGGTTACAAAACCTATTATTTTTCCTACCTTCACCTAATAAAATCATATTTCTTCAAATTCCACCCCACGGTTGAGATTTCCCAGAGGGCCTGAAGTAAATTTGCCATAAAGCAAGCCTGCACACCAGGTGCTTTGTGTCCTCTTCTGCATAAGCTGATTCTGATGGTGTCTGTTGTTCTCCGGCAACAGTTCAGCGCAGTTCAAGCAATAAAGCCTAAGTCTACCCAAGGCTTTGCTCCCTCTGCTGTGCTGTCCATCATCCGGGCTTTCCTTTATGTCTTGCCTCCTGAATGCAACGTGTGGGTGCCACCTGATGACAGAGATGCTGCAGGTCCTGCTGAAGCTAGTCACTGAAGGTGCCTCAGCCAATCACTTCTGTGCTGCAGGAGACCTTAACAAACATTCAGAACCTTTTACTGAACAGATGTCTCTCTGTCCTTCTAGGGGCTTTGCTCATCCTTGATCCTATGATGTCACCATACTGACCCTCATAAGTGCTGCCCAGAATATTTCCAATGTTCCATGTGCTTACTGTTCGTTTTCCCCTTTCTCCATTCCTCCATCATTCATTCATCCATACATCCTTGCATACATAAATACATCTATGTAGTTATCCCCTTCCTCTCTCCCTATTGATGATAGGTAGATGATAGATAGATGATAGATAGATGATAGATAGATGATAGATAGATGATAGATATATAGATAATAGATAGAGACAAATAGATAGACAGATATATATGCATAGATACATATATATGTATGTAATATATATATATATATATTTGTGGGACAGGGTCTCACTATATATCTAGCCCAGACTGGCTCAAACTCACAATCTTCCTGTCTTTGGCCTCCCAATTGCTGTCATTTCAGCCACCATGCCTAGGTATCATGCAAGTTTTTAAGTAGAGTTATTTTCAGTTCTTATCTGCTCATTTTATTTCAAACCTTGGTCCATGAATCAAAATATGACTTTGGAAAGGTCAACTGAGAATCTGAGTAGGACACACCAAGCTGTGTCCATCCATGTGTCCTTCTACCAGGAATCTGGCACCTTTAGTCAAATGTGAATACTTTTATTCTTTCTTGGGTCTTAGGCCTTTCATACAAATAGGGGTCTATAAGACCTGCTTATGCCAAACATATCCACATAATCCATAATACTAGGCTTAACACAGAGGATCCAGACTTGGATTTTAATAAACAGCATTCAGATGTGTGCTACAGAAATGCACATGTCACACAGTAGCAGGTTAGAGCAAGGGTTACAGTGTCCAATTTGATTTCAAAAGTTAAATGTTATGTAAATGAAAAATGCATATAAAAGTACACATGGGACAGTTCTTACTTGTGCTAGTAGCCAAGATCCCACTTCTGCTATCCGAAACTCAGAGGAGCGAAAGGAAGGTAGCAAGTTGTTTCCTGGAAGATAAAGAGAACTGAAGGTGGAACTGATGCTGGAGGTTCAGTGAAATTTATTTTAAGAAGGACCATGGAATAAAAATGGAACAGTACTGGTTAAT
The DNA here is from genome assembly GCF_014885135.2 of Alexandromys fortis. Lineage (NCBI taxonomy): Eukaryota > Metazoa > Chordata > Mammalia > Rodentia > Cricetidae > Alexandromys > Alexandromys fortis. The sequence continues at coordinate 2,160,682 of NW_026068026.1, read as the reverse complement.
GCAATACAATTTAATTTAAGTGGAAATACAATTTAATGAAGGCAGTAGCTACCACATACATATAAACCAGATTTTCCTCCAATCTTGGCTCATGGAAGAAAACTACAAGAGGTCAAGAAGAAGCCTTCCAGAAGTGAAATGACACAAGAGTTCATAACTGAGAATCCTGGGTCATGAGTATATGAAAACACGAGATATTCTCGGGTTGGAAGAGGATTGTGTTTAGTGCGGTCATGGCAGACCTGGATAGATGGGACTGCTATATTTGGTCATGGGGGCATCTTGTGTAGATAACTTCAGCTTCGACTCCAGAACCCTCCAACTCCAAAGAAACAAACCAGCGCCAAACTCAGTCATTCTGTGAGCATGTCCGAACACACTACAGACCAGAGCAACAGTGTTCTGCTAGTTAGAATATCTAACTGAAAACCACTATTCCCCTTGGTCAGAAAAGCATCTGTCACTTCCTGTCTTTCTTTAGACACATGCATGGATGTCTCATTTGTTATTTTTAAGGCCTCAGATTCAGTTTGATTCAATAATAGTAATAATAATAATAATAACAGCACCATTCTATAAAATAATGGCCTAGTCTGGAAAAAATGCTGTGAAGCTTCTTACTTTAATTTTAGTTATGTATATTGGTGTCTTGCCTGCAAGTATGTCTGTGCACCACATCCATGCCTAGTGCCCTGAAAGGCAAGCAGAGGTTTTGAAACCCCCTGGCACCAGAGTTACAGACTGTAGTGAGCCACCATGTGTGTGTGAGGACTCTCTTTAGAGAAGCCAGTGCCTTCATTGTGGATTCATCTCCCCAATTAGCCCCAACTATACAGCTTCTTAATTTCCTCCAAAGTCCTTAGGATGCCGTCAGATATCCCATAGCCATCCCTGTGTTTATGGGAAGGCAAGTTAGGAAACTTACCAGATTAACCTTGATATCAAGACTGAAAAGTTGGGCTTGATTGCTGTGCCCCATATCACATGAGAACTGACATCTGCAAGGTGTACTGTGACCTACAAACAAACACACACACTAGATAAATAGATGATAGATAGATAGATAGATAGATAGATAGATAGATAGATAGATAGATAGAAGGTAGATGGGTGGGTGGGTGGATAGATGGATGGATGGATAGATAGATAGTAGATAGATAGTAGGAGATAGATAGATAGATAGATAGATAGATAGATAGATAGATAGATAGACAGACAGATGATAGATGAGTGGGTGGATGGATGCGTAGATAGATAGATAGATAGATAGATAGATAGATAGATAGATGTTTGAAAACTGTTAAAACTGAATCATTTGTAAAGAAGCATTACATGGAATAATTTTAATGACTCTCTGCTGAGAGAACACATGTGCACATATATGAATTGCTTGTTGGATTTCTCAGCACAGCTTTCCACAGTGATCTGTATTCCTGATGTTTTATCCACACAGGCTCCTGTGTTTTAAGCAGAGCAGCGTTTATTGTTGAATGCTGGCTACTGGCTGTGGTTAACATTTTGATTATCACTATCAGTTTATGACACATTAGTATTATAGTATATTTGCCCACTTGCACATTTCATAGCATGCCTGGCCTCTCGTAAAGCTGAAGAACCATGATAGATTCAGACCTGGAGAGCTTTATGTGAGATGCTCGAAGCCTGTAGTAAAGGTTTACAGATGAGGAAAACAATTCTGACCTCGGCTTTTCTTCTGGCCACGTGAAATGGAACAGGCAATCACTTAACCACTAAGCCCCAATGTAAACATCTGAAAAAGAAGAAGCGGTATGAGAAAGCCTCTTTTGATCCAATTCTGTCTTGGAATAAGCATTTAATTTTAAATGTTATATGGAATTTTCACATGTCTATCTGTGCCTGTTGTTTCCTTCTCTTCGTGTGCGTATTAGAGACTTGAACTGATGATTGTGACATCAAGGTGCCTCGCAAATGTTCTCTGTGTGTCAACTAGACCACACTGTCCTCTCTGTGCTCATGCTTATCTCTCATAGAAGACAAAATGGACTCTCAGGGAGTAGTAGCTACATTCTTGAAATCTATAATGCACATAAAGGGCTTGAGAGTTGATCTACACATAAACCTTTATTTCTTTGACAAAAAGACTCTTATTAGTTATATCTGAGACTTGAGTGCATCCAGTAACTTATCCACATGCAACCCTCACTTGCATTTGCTTCTGACCAAAAGCATGAAAGCTTTAGGATCATATACCTCATAGCATATCTCCAGACTATCAGGGTGATCCAGAGGGATCAGCAAGTGTTGTCTTGGTTTTGCTTTGTTGACAGTAAACATCCTCGGTGGTATGTTAGTAGCAATGCAGTCTGAAAGCCCACACTGTACCTGGCAATCAAGCTAACCTATCTCCATGTCTCCCAGACAGTCTACACTTCGAAGGCCTGAAAAAGTATTTGGGACAAAATTTGAAATATTAATTTATGTGTATGTTCTCTTCTGTAATTTTTAAGCCCACCTTCGAGCAGTCAAAACCATCCAACATCAAGGAAAAATAAGTGATACAAGTTTGAAATATTAATCATCATGAATTCTCTCTTTTCCCCACTTTGGTGGGAAGATTCAGAGCCTACTCAAAGCGGCCAAAGGCATCCACATAGCCAAGAAAAAGAGAGAAACTTTCACTTGTTAACTGAGAGTCCTTTTGTCCTATTCTGGCAAAGGCCATGACTACACAGACTATAATTCTCCTAGAGTCTGCATCTCTGAGTTCAAGGTCTCCGGCCCTATGCTCTGAGTTTTAAGGTAAGAAACCAACAGCAGAAGATGGTTAGTGTGGTGGTTAGCATGGTGGCTCCTAGGATGCTAGGACCAAGTGGAGGCCGTCTTTTAGGTCTCCCCCAGTGGCTCGGGCTTGCAGCACTTCTACAGTCTCCATCCTTTGGTGTACATTGCATTCCGTGTTCTTAGTACTGCGTGCCATTTCACCTTCCGCTCCTCACTCTCCTCCTCTCTTGCCTTCCACAGTCTTTGCAGCCTTGGCTGTTTGCAGCTTTTGTTCCCAGTCTTTCAATGGAAGTCTCAGCTCCCCTTCAGCTGCTCTTGAGTATCCCTGGGGCTGATAGCACAGGCAGGCACCTGTGCTTTTTGTCCCCAGGTCAACGCATTCTACCTGTAATAACAGCCAAGCAGATGATGCTGTGTTGGGACCTATGCTCTAGCGCCGGAAAGAGGAGTGCCCAGAAGGAGGGGTCTGGAACACACAGCTGAGATGTGCGAGATGGATGTCTGGCACACAGGAGCACTGTGTGCACTAGCTGCTATGGGTCAGGGAACCACTGCTTCCTGAAGTGGGACAGTTATAGGCAGGGCTCGTCTGAAGCTTCCATGGACTTATAAAGTCTCAGAGAATAATAGTGAACATCTGAAGTAGCTATGACAGAAGCAAGACCCTGCACTGGGGAATGTCAAAATTTTAAAATTATTTCTGGGAAGTGAAAAGGACTAACTGCTTGATTGGAACTCTGTTGAAGCCAGTAAAATTGTTAGGGGTAATAATGCCTGTGTAGTCTCACCCCATTTGGTAAACACACACACACACACACACACACACACACACACACAAATGGATCTGGCCTTTGCCCATTCTTGGTCTGGAGCATTCAACCCAACTATGCTTTAGGACAATGACAACAGACATCAGAATGTGGTCTTACAGTTGGCAATCAAGCAACCAAACTGCTTGTACCTGACAGTTTCAATCATGTAAAGGGAAAACATTAAGGTACACCTCTCTCTCTCCCCTCTCTCTCTCTCTCTCTCTCTCTCTCTCTCTCTCTCTCTCTCTCTCTCTCTCTCTCTCTCTCTCACACACACACACACACACACACACACACACACAAACTGACATGGAAATTAAGTTTTCTTTTTACGGAACTATGTCTAATATTAACTCTCAGCCAAACACCGTCAGAGCAAGCAGATCCTCCCGATACGTCTTTCTGACCCAGCCAGGAAAACTCTGTAGACATGTAAACCATAACACACAAGGAGGATCCCTGCTGGCTGGCCCCTTAACACCCCACAGAAAGCAAATGGACGTAGAAACTTGGCACCCTTTCCTCATACAACTGTAGTCCTAGGGGGCTTGGAGCTGAGGGAAAAAAACTTTCAAATTTGTACAAGAATTTCCAGGCTCACCCTCAAGAAGTTTATACCTAAAACCAACCATAATCAAAGTAGTCAACGGGCCGTGAACACTCTAGTATGGAAGACAACCAAGGTCTTAGTTCTGTTTCTTAATAGGACTTGAAAAAGCCAGACCAGAACAGCACCACAACAGTTCTGGATTCAAAGTTCACATTTGACCATAGCCCATGAGAGGTATGAGAGGTGCAGTGTTCTAAAAATGGACATTAATAATTCAAATGAAAGATTTAATGGCAACAAGATGTATTAGAGCATATGATTCAAATAGCTAAGACACACTCTAAAAGTCTACAGCATCCTAAAAGAACATTCAAATAATGGAAAACTAGCTGAAAATGTCCACAAAGCATAGGTATTAAAATTATCTCTCAAAACATGGAATGCGGGGGATTTAAGATGGTGTAACAAGTAAGAGCACTGGCTGCTCTTTCAGAGAAGCCAGATTTGATCCCCAGCACTCACATGGTAGCTCAGAACTGGCTATAAATCCACTCTGTGGAACTTAAGCCTTCTGTGGGATCCAGGCACTGATGTTGGACATATGCACACACACACAGGAAAAATACCAATACATATAAAATAATAGTAATAATAATAGTAGTAGTAGTAGTTCCTAAATTATTTAAGGCAGATAATAGAATATATGTCCTAGAATCACACATCCCTGTTCTTAAAATCTATGGCAAAAATGTAGAGTGTTGATTGATGCTGTCTCCTGCTATTTGTCATCAGTCTGGGACACTGGCCCCAGAGAGAGCTGTCTGTAGGAAGATGACCATCTAAAGAGAAGGCAGCAAGAACTAGGAAATGCATCAGGTAAGGGGTGGGCTACGGGAAACCCAGAGGCATTGCTAACTCTGAACCAGAGCATGGGATCCGCAGTGTTTTTCTGCTAATTGTATGGTATCTAATTCGCCTAGAGAAATTTCATCCTCGTCAGCTTTCCTGAATGCTTCCTCTTCATACTGACAACATGCCATAGATCCAGCTACCGTGTGATTAATCTTGGGTCGGTGGCAATGTGGGACAGGCTACTCCGCTGGTTTATGGAGTGGCATCAGCATTTGGCTCAAAAGTCTTTCCCTACCGGGGAAACTTTTACCCAGGGACCAGAACTATGCAGGTAGAGCATTTCAAGTTGAGGTGCGTGTAATAATTATTCAGCTAACTCCCTTGTCATTCTGAAACGCACTGTTGCTAAGCAATGGTAATTACATCTGCAGCCTGTGTTCTGCTGTTGTAGAGATTTAAACTAATGAATATTTTACTGTCAACACGCAAACGCAGAAATATCCATGTTTGTTGTGCGGGCAGTTCTTCAGTGTTGCCTCAACAGAGACAAATAAAATTTACTCCCATGGAAATTTAATTACAATGCAATCCATGAAAAAAAAAAATGAGTGACATTTCATACATTAGAAAGAGAATTGGAAATGTTAAAATGCTAATTTTTAATAAAGCCAATTAACACACACTGGAATTAAATACAATCTTTGACTCCATCAAATGATTTTTCCCATTATTCTTTACTGTGTCATTAAAATTCAAATGTGAAAGAAAGCAAACATTCAGGAAATCCTAATTATGAGAAGAAAATGAATTCTGAGTTTCCTACAGGGGTTTGCTCCTGTGCAGATGACCCGACTGGAAAGAACTCTTCTCATCTGCACTTGGAGGTGCCCACCTCTGCCTTTAACACTAAAGTCCCAGATGGCTGAGACCGCCCTCCCTCCATCCTGTGAGTCATTGTGTCAGACGGCCCATTTAATCATGGCAGGGATGGAGATCTCTCACAGAGAAAATTCCAGGTTAAGACCTTTAATAAAGGAAGGTCCTTATTGCTATCTGGGAAATGAGGTTTTTGAGAATTCCTTTTAAAAAAGAGAGAGAGATGTTGTTATTCATCTACCATGTTTAATTTTAGTGAATAATTCTCTTTATGGGTAAATTGAACTACAGTCTTTTGCTACCCTCTAGGATTCAAGGACAATGTTTATCTCTGTACTTTCTTTTGGATGGAGAGTAATATGGCTAAGAAATTTGTTAACTCTGCAGATATGTAGTAGCTATTTCAATCAGAAACCCATAGCTCCTGGAGTCTATTCCAAAGATATAATGAAATGTATAATGTGTTGAAACAAATGAAAACTTTCACTTCGTTTTACTGTTATAAAGCTTGTTAGGTAAATTATAATTATATTTTTCAATTTTTCTCAGGCCATCAACACTGGAAATAGTTATTACAAGCTATCGGATATTTATCACTAACAAATATACAAATATATACATATATATACATATATATAAATTTTAAAGTAATTATATATGTATATATATTCTTTCTTATTCTGGATTATATGTGTTTACTTAGTTTTCAATTAACTTTTCAATATTATTGCACATTAATGAGATATTTTCACATCCGTCATCATGTTTTCCACTGAGTGGAGACACAAACTAGAGGCTGTTAAGACTGGTATCAGAGCACCAGTACTGTTAATCAGGACTGAATTTACAACACCAAACTAGAAGATAATTTTATTTTCTGCAAAAGCAAAAAAAAGCATAGAACTTGCTAGAGTTTTCTTCCAGTGTGCAAGTTGTGTGTGTGTGAGCATGCACACACACACACTCATGTGTGTAATCTTTACAAAAGAAAAAATATAAGACAATGATCATTTCTGCTTGTATCTAAGGTCGTGTGGTTGTTTAAATGAACCCGTATCCTCTCAGGGATTGCATCTCTGCTGTGACTGTAAGAACACCTCCACTTGCTATCCATTTAACTATTTATTCTCTAGTTCTCTTTAGAAAAGAAGACAGGCAAAAAGATTTTTTTTAAAAAAGAAAAGTACAAGAAACACATACATCGCCTCCCCACCACACACATGAAAACATAAACATACAAAACCAGAAAGCATAATGTATCAAATAAAAAGACCAATAGGACTGGGAAATACCCAAACAAATATGAGACCTAATACAATCTTTTAAAATATCATAGAGTTTGTTTTGTGTTGGCCATCTATAACCAAGGGCTTGTACTTAAGTGTGGTTTGTGTCCCTGTGATTCTATCAGAGAAAGCATTTTTTTTTAACTGTGAAACAGATATCAAGAGAAGATTGCCTCTGGGTTAAGTATGGGAGCTTGTTTTCATTACTTTCTATATACAAAGCAATTGACATTAATTTACTATTGATATACACTCTTATAGGATGGATATATCAGGATTTTCTTGTCTAGAGCTTTCCAACAAAGGTACAAGAGTTTAGAGAAGCAGACATGTTTCAGTTGGTAGAGTTCCAGCCCAGAGCCTGCCTGGAAGGTCTGGGAATGAGGATGGAAGCATTTTCAATCCCAACCCTTGGGGAGGAGGAGGTAGATTCTGAAGCTGCCTGTTCGGGTGAGTTTCAGGCCACTGAGAGACTCTCATGCTTCTGTCTACCTTTTGTTTTGACTTAGGGTCCATCTTCTGGTCTCTACATACATTTTCATAAACATGGGAGTACACATGAACACATATGTACTTGCAAACATATAAACACATACGGGCCTACACACACAAAATAAAAATGAACTTATAAGACAGAATTTTAAGCACATCACTATGCAACAGCCAAGCTTCCCAACCCGTGAAACATGATAACTGTCAGGTGAATGACTACTGAATGAAAGGGGTGCATATGAAGAACCATGGAGGAAGAGGCACAGTCAATGCCATGTGAACAGAGTGTGAGGGCATCTTGCACATGGAACCAATATCCACTGTGCTATGCCAGCTTGTCAGGACCCAGATGGAACTGTCTCTGTCTACTTTTTATTGTTGTAGCAATCAATCATGCATGTGACAGCTAAGCTACAAAGAGTATTTGCAAAAATAATTTCACATTTTAATGTAATTTCTATTGCCCTTGTTAGCCTCGGAAATAATGCTACTATGAAATTAGAAATGCAGGGACTGAAAATACATAATTTACAATCGATGACACAGAGGTTAGTATGGACCAATATAGATAAAAAAACAGTCACCATGGATTTTTAGAACTGGCATCATCAGAATCAAGCATAAGTCATCAAAAGCCAAAGCCAGTAAGAAAAATAGTTATACGTTTAATTCATTTCCTCACTAGGCAGTGTTTTTTTAAAGAACCAACAAGAGATACACAGTATCTCTTGTTACTTGTTAAGGGTAAAACTGACCCTTAAGAACTTGCAAGGATTTCACCAGTCACAACAAGTGGAGTGGGTAGGGTAGAGGGCGGGGATCCAGTATTGACACATAATACAAATGGATAAAATACAAATAAAGACAAATTTTAGTCGACAGCCAGAAAAAAATTGTTCACATGGTACAATAAAAATATTAAAAAGTAGAAAACTTTATGTACTGTTGGTTGAAGTATAAAGCATACAACTCTGCATCTCAGCTTGTTTTAAGGTATTAATTAGATTAAAAACTGATAAATTAAAAAAACATACCACTTAGGATGTGTTGAGTAAATTGATACATGTGAAATCAATACCCCTTAAAGATATGTTAGCAAAATGTCACCTGAAGAGTTTTGGGAAGTTCCCAGAAAATATGTATGCAAGTCTACTCTACTCTTATAGCCAGACTAACTCCACAGCAACCTAAACAAAAGACAAAACACCAATATCAGATTAATCCAGACCTACAAAAGTGCTGAGTGATAAACAAAAAGACCTTGGGCTGTCTTCCCCTTGTCTGCCTTGACCCAAGACACCAGTGCCATCCCTTACACAAGAAGATCTCCATCTTGGGAAGAGGATATTTTAGGACACCAGTTCTCCTTTCTTTGATGTGAGAATTGCAGTGGATTGAAGGGAAATGCCCCCTTGGGCTCATATGGAGTGGGACTATTAGGAGGTGTGGTTTTGTTGGAGTATCCGCAGTCTTGTTGAGGAGATATGGCCGTGTTGGAGGAGGTGTGGTCTTGTTGGAGGAAGTATGTCACTAAGGGTAGGTTTTGAGATCTCAGATGCTGAAGTTAGGCCTAGAGGCTCACTGTCCCTTCCTGCTGTTGCAGACGCAGCTGTAGAACTCTCAGTTCCTTCCTCAGTATCATGTCTGCCTGCATGCTACCATGAAGATAATGGACTAGTCCTTTGAAACTGTAAGCCAATCCCAATTAAATGCTTTCCTTTATAAGAACTGCCATGGTCACAGTGTCTCTTCACAGCAATAGAAACCCTAAGACAAGAAGGAAGGCTTTGTTATGCCTACTTAGAAACCATAATCCTCTCTTGACAGAAGTACCTGCAGACTGGAGTTCCCCAGAGGTGAACAACAGAGGTCTTGGCTCGAAAGCATGGTTGTCAGGCATCTTAGCTGAAAACAAGAAAATGATCTAATTCTACTTAGATAAGTCACATACATGTTATCAATCCTTCCATCCAGGTAGGCTAGACTCTGTTAGATTCATCCCAAAATCTTAGTCATCCTGCTTAACTTGTACCTACTGCTGACTCACGGGGCCTAATAGGCCTGGGTAACTCTCCAGGACATAGACACTCTATGCTCTAGCTAGGCATTCTGAGTATGGGCACTACAATATGAGGTCTAAGACGTGAAAGAGAGATATGGTGGAATCATAAGCTTCCCACTGCCTCCACCAATGTGGTGTTACAGTACGAAATGGCTGCAAAATGCTGTTTTCCATGTATAAAGTCAGACATTGCTGACGGTAGTATTGCCTCCTGTACACAGACCAATAAATTACCCATGCATTTCTCTATTTGCCTGCCTACTTAGCCATCCATATATAAACAATTCTTGGTTAATAAACAAACATGTGTATATTTCATTAACATTTTGGGAAGTACCCGTCTAATCAGAAAAGTAAAAGTATTTCTTTTGTGACTTGCTCACGAACACCAATTAAATTTAATTGTAATACGCTTACCAATGCAAGACTCATTAAACCAATCCAATAAATTAGGAAGGGCATGAGAATGTTAACCGACCATGATTGCCAGCCTGCTGTGCTCAGCTGTGCCGTGGCAGGTGGCGCTAACACCGTTGTATGTCAGGATCTATTTTGGTTGGTTTGCTTTGGCAGGTGCGCTAATGTGATTGTGTGCTTGTATCTATTCTGGTTGGATGGCTTTGTTGCAGAAACCCTGTAAACAGCGCTTTCCTTTCTTCAAGTATGCACGCAGTGAGTTCTCAAAGCCTTTTCTGCCCCAAGTGTCTAAGTTATTCTCTGCAGTAAGTCAGGTCTCTTACTCATGCAAACGACACAGGTACAGTCTGCAGATTTCAAGTCTCACAGCACATTGCCTCATTTAAACTTCCTAAGAGCTCTGTGAGTTAGGGTTTATAATCTATTACTTACGAGGATATGAAATTTAATTCATCTTAGAAAGGGCACTTGGTTCCCCAGGCTGGGTCATTTGTCCACTGCCACAAGAATGAGACACTGTTAGAATTCAAAGTAGCTCCTATTAGTATCAGGTCTTTTTCATCATCCTTTGATCCCGGTCAGAATTCTCCGAGTAGACATCACACGGACATCTTTACTCTCTGGAACGGAGTTTGCTATGACTACACAGCATACAGATGGGCCATGAAAAAGATAAATGGACCAGACAACTCCTGACAAAACCAAGGCTGTTTCCTCATTGTGTTTGGCCATCATGCCAGTGCTTGCTGCCACGAGGGTCCCATTGACAATCACAAGAGAAGTCACTTAGTTCTTGGTGTCCTCCTCTGTTTCCCAAAGAGTTCATAAAACCTGTGCTTAAGGAAACTCCTTGGCATGAAGATAAAGCCGGCACCCTAATCACTCCATTGCCGCCTTAAGAAATATCTAATAATAAACATGCAGAAGGTCAGTGTGGACTTTCCCTCCTAACCAGATGGTGGTGAAATAATGTTCAACTCAGGACAAAGTGAGAGAGCATTTCTTCCTCTTCCCAAAGTACTTTAATTTGAAATGATCCTCTAAAAACCCAAATTGCTTAAAAATAATCCCATTTATTTTTCCACATATTTGGAGAGTTTCCAAACTCGAAAGGACAGGAAAGCATAGGCTAATTTTAGAAATGAAATTAGCAGGCTTATATGATTGGCTGGAGAATATGGTAATCTTTGCTGCACATACACCACAGTACTGGCCTCAACTTTTAATTGAAAAGATGGCTATTAATAGTCATTTCTCTTCATCTAACATCCTATTATTTTCCACTAAATAAAAGAAAATCATATTCCTGGAGATACTAAAAAAAGTTTTTATCAGGAAGATACATTTTACTGGATGCATTAATTTATTTTAATTAATATAATAAAATAATGGAAGTAAGCAAACTTCAAAAACTAAAATAATTTGTTTTTCACATTTTTGGAAGCTCAAGGATATTGTGGCAGAATCTGCTAGGTTCTGACGATAGCCTTGTGGAGAGGAGTGTTGCAATACCCAAAGGGCATATAGGAAGCAGAGAGCAACTCAGATATTGGACTTGCTCTCTGTCTATGAAATCCTGGGATTCTGTGAACTACCATTTTGAGGGCAGCTACCACAATGAACTAAGGACCTTACACTGTGTCCCACCTTGTAAAGAGCCCCCCCACCTTTCAGCGTTGACAAACTAGGGACTAAAAGTCCCTCACATGAACCATGGGAGACAAACTCCATCTGAACAGCACTAGAGAACATACTGCTCTCAATTTAGAATTGTACAGTGTAGTGCTGAGAATAGAAAGGCCTAGAAACTCCGAGATCATCCTCAGCTCTCAGCCATTCAAGTATGTTCACTAATGCGCCAGTCGACAGTTTTTATTTATTAGTTTGCTTGTTTTACATCCCAGCCGCAGCTTCCCCTTCTCCTCTCCACCCATTCTTCCCCCCACAACACCCTTCCTCTGTTCTCACCCCCCAATCCACTCCTCCCTGTTTCTGTTCAAAAAAGGGCAGGTCTCCCATGAGTATCAATAAACCATAGCATATCAAGCCTTAGCAAGCCTAAGCACCTCCCTATGCATCAAGGCTGGGCAAGGCAACCCAGCATGAGGAACAGAGTTCCAAAGTCCTGCAAAACTTTCAGAGACAGCCTCTGTTCCAACCTCCAGGAGTCCAAAATTGGACCAAGCCACACAACTGCAACACATATGCAGAGTGCCTAAGTCACTTCCAGTCAGGTTCCTGGCCATCAGCTCAGTCTCTGTGAGCCCCAGTAAGCCCAGGTTAGTTGACTCTGTGAGCCTTCCCATGGTGTCCTTAACCTCTCTGGCTCCTACAATCTTTTATCCCCCTCTTCCTCAAGATTCCCCAAATGCCACCTAATATTTGGCTGTGGGTCTGCATCCGTTTCCATCAGTTACTGGTTGCTGCTGCTCTCATGACAACTGGGCTAAGCAACAATCTGGTCACAGGTGATGGCCAGTTCAGGCCGCATGTCTGCTATTGCTAGGTGGAATCTTTCTTGTAGATTTCTGGGAGATTTCCTTAGCCAAGTTTTTACCTGACCCCTAAATGACTTCCCCATTCCAACACTCTTTCTCAGTACTCTCCCTCTCTATCCTCCCCCTTAACCTGATCATTCATGTTCCCATCCCCACCCGCCCCTAGTCCACATACAAAATCTCCTCCACTTCCCCTTTCCAGGGAGATCTGGCAGCCTCTCTGATATCCAGTCTCTCTGGGTCTGTGGATTGTCCAGCTCAACATTTTTTAAATTCCAAAGTAAGTAAGAATATTGAAGAATCAATAATTGACATCTTAGATCTTTGAGGAATGCCAACCCTCACACAGTTGAGGAGAGAAACTTGTGGGCAATCTAATCCTATCAGGACTTGGTGAACCTGAATGGCAATGAGGGCTTTACATAGGACTGGGGTGATAACTCACAAGTTACCTAGAACTGGCAGACATTCACAGGTAATGTCTCCTGGTAGCACCCACCGTACCTTTCCCTGTAAGAGTCAGCTTACATCAGATGCAGAATAATGACGATGAGACATTATTCCTATGCTATTTTGTGGCAGATAAAAAGTGACTTCCTTAGAAACCAGCCAAGGCTAGATCCCTCAGAGATAGCTGAGATTTATGCATGCCTCCCAGTGTGCCCCTGGATGTCACCAGATTCTAATGGCTTTGTGTCCTAAGTCTACCATTAGAGGTGCAAACCATCAATTCTGTGTAAAGTAACTACAATGACACATGTTCTTTCACTCAGACAATCCTAACAATGTGGTTATCCAAACAGCTTCTGCTTCTATGTCAGAGCAAGCCCAATGGGCTAGTGCACATAAAATGAAAGACACCCGTTGCCCAGGAACATCTATTCTCAGTGTCAGAGAGCCTTCCAGCAATAACTTCCTTCAAATAAGCAGAAGGTCCATACTGATATTTTTCTAAGTATTCTTCAGAGGGTGTTGTGGTAAAGGGTAAGATGTGAGGGAAAGAGAGGCCATCCAACTCTATCAGATGATCAGTCCCTGGCAGATTCCAGAATACCTTTAAAATATCTAGTTGAGTGAGTACCACACTTTTCTAGATATCCTTCATGTAGCTTAATGTTGGCAAAAATTACGTTGAAGAATTTAATATATATTTTTTTGCGGTGAACAGTTCATACATTAAAGACAGTCAGCCTACAAGTGCTATATCCTATCTCTGGGGAAAAAAGATGCATCCAGCAAGATGAGAATGTGGATTGCAGAATGTCTTTTCATATGCCTATAGATTCATTGGACTGTTCCTTCCACAGCCATCACAATAGCCTCTATGCTTCAGCTCTCAGGTCAAGTCCTCCTACCTGACATTGGTAGAAATGACTGTAGGAAACATCTGGTCTACCTCTTTGGAAAGCTGTGGATAGAGCTATACCCAGGAATCATTATGTCAGGAATCAAAGCAAGCAGCTGTCATTGCCATTGTCTCATGGCTCCCACAAAGCATTTGTGGAGTATACAACATGTTTAGGGCTGGTCTAAGGATATTTGAGCCAGTTACTTGACTAGCAGTACTGTAAAGGCAGGCAATTGTCTAATAGCTGACAGTGAGGGAACTAAAATGCCCCATCCTCCAGCCTATGTACTAACTGATAAGAAAATAAACCTCATAAAGAGTGCTTATGTGAAGACTTAACATTAAATATTATTATGTCCCGTCATGCCTTAAATGTCACTAACACGTTCATAGTACCCAGGACAGATAGATACCTGTAATCTGTCTCTAAGAAATTTATCATGGATGTTAGGTGCAACCACTGAAGATGTTAGAATGGCCAATGCTGAAATTTGATCTCATTTTAATAAGATCCTTCCAGGCTGAGCAGAGATACTAGAGAATTTCTTGTTCATCCTGCTTTGACTGTAGAAACTCTCACTATCCTTATGTTACTGGAATCCCCCAACATATTATCTTTATTATTAATACTGTTATTATTATTTATGTATATGTGTGCATGTCTCTGTGAGTGAATACTGAGGTATCTCAGAGGTCAGAAGAGGGCATCATATCCCCTGGAGCTGGAGTAAGAGGTACTTGGAACCAACTCTGGTCCTCTAGGTGAGAAAGTTCATCTAATCATTGAACAATCTCTCCAGCCCCTGTATGTTACTTTATTATTTCATTTTTTGGACAGAGTTTTATCAATTAGCATCACAGCTCACACTGTATGTTTTTCCAATAGATTTATTATAAATGTTAAGTAAGATTGGACTTGGCAATCAGAATCATCTAAAATTCACATCTTGGTATTCATCTCAGTGTGTAACTGATGGGTTCAATGCTTACCTCATGCTTCTAGTAAGTGGAGATACATGATCCTAGGCAGATTTTCTTTCCAGGAAATCTCAGATGTGTGCACCAAGCACTTAAAAGACACAGGCTTAGAAATGCTACCAAAGAACCAACTCAGGATGCAGTAAGCCACCCTCTACACAGACAGTCCTTACTGCTAAGCTCTCTAACAGGAGTTACCGAACATGTGGAGTGAGATGCTGCTCAAGGACCAACCCCTCTGAAGGGAAGACAATGGGGGGAAGAATATAAGCTGTCTAACAATATAAGGTCCAACAATATCAGGAAAATGGATAAACTAAAAGAATATATATTTCCTGTAAGAGATGAATGAGCTAAAAGAAGACGTATCTCCTGTAAGAGTTGTCTATCAGCCATGTTCTCATCTCAGTCAGGAAGTGGGATGGTTCGATGCATGGATCCATTCCTCAGCCCATAGCTTACAACTGTAGTTTCTACTGATGACTTCAGGATGTATAAATAATTCACATCATATATTCTTTGATGAAATCCATACTCACTATTGAAAAATAAAATAATCAAAGAGAAACATGGGATGTACTCACTCATATTTGGTTTCTAGCCATAAATAAAGGACATTGAGCCTATAATTCGGGTTCTTAGAGAAGCTAAATAAGAAGGAGAACCCAAAGAAAAACATATAGGCATCCTCCTGAACATTGACCTTCATCAGGCGATGAAAGGAGACAGAGACAGAGACCCACATTGGAGCACCGGACTGAAATCTCAAGGTCCAAATCAAGAGCAGAAGGAGAGAGAGCATGAGCAAGGAACTCAGGACCGCGAGGGGTGCACCCACACACTGAGACAATGGGGATGTTCTATTGGGAACTCACCAAGGCCAGCTGGCCTGGGTCTGAAAAAGCCTGGGTTAAAACCGGTCTCACTGAACATAGTGGACAATGAGGACTACTGAGACCTCAAGAACAATGGCAATGGGTTTTTGATCCTACTTCACCTATTGGTTTTGTGGGAGCCTAGGCAGTTTGGATGCTCACCTTACTAGACCTGGATGGAGGTGGGTGGTCCTTGGACTTCCCACAGGGCAGGGAACCCTGATTGCTCTTTGGGCTGAGGAGGGAGGGGAACTTGATTGGGGGAGGGGGAGGGGAAGGGGAGGCAGTGGTGGGGAAGAGACAGAAATCTTTAATAAATAAATAAATAAATAAATAAATAAATAAGAAAAAAAGAATGTGTTGTCTATGAGAAAAGAAAAAAAGAAAAAGAAAATAATCATATTTTGTGGACTTTGGATTAATAAGCTTTATTATTAAAATTTTTTTAGATCTCAGAAATAAAGAAAATGACCAAGTGACTGTCGTGTGTCCCTTACCCAGTTTCAGTAATCAATAACACATGACTGTTTATTCTGCCCTGGATCATGTTTATTGTCTTGATTACTTTAAAAGAATTCCCAGGAATCATATGATTTAGTTCATAAGTATTTTCAGATACTCACTGGATCATCAGTTGCTATAGATTGGGAACTTCAAATTAGCAGGACTTGTGAACTCACATTTTTTAGAGCAAGGGTTTAGAAAACATTTTTCTGGACAGGTCTTGACGTCTCTGGGCTTCTCTTATCTGAAGTGTTTTGGGCTAGATCTGCTCTACTCCACGATGTCTAGGTATCATGAATGTTAAGTTAACAATGGCTGTTGGCAGGAGTTCTCATCTTCCCTGTACAAGTGGAAGTGTGTTGAGTCAATTAAATGTTACATGGCATGCAACATTTACACATGTTACACAAATATGCAAAGCCAAAGGAGAAACTGTAGTTTTGTTTTGTTTTCTTTTGCTATCACAACTTCAAAAGTCACAGGAAATCATTTTCCTGGCACCAACCATAACTCATGTTAGGGATACACATGGATGTAACAGGTAAGTGTTACACAGAAATATACTCAGGAGAAAAAAAACATTAAAGGAAATATTTTTAAATATTTTTAGATAATAATTACATCATTTCCCCTTCCCTTCTCTCCACCAAACCCTCCCATGTATCCTCTACTCTTTTCTCTGTTTCAAATTCATGGTCTCTTTTTCTTTAATTGGTCTTATGTACATATACATGTATATGCAGCTAATTACCTTAGTATACATGTGTTTAGAAAGCTCTGGGGTGAGTGGGGGCTCAGTGAATGAATTTCTTTTTGGGGAAGCATGACACCCTGAATTTGCTGTACAGAATCACTATCCCCTACCCTCCAGAGAAAAAGTCCAGGTTTGGTGCTGCAAGCTTGTTATCCTAACACTGAAAGGAGGAGATAAGAAGATACATACATACATCATACACATACATGAAACTACCATAGACACACAAGCATAAATACCGGCAAAGAAGATAAAATAAATCATTTAAAAATATCCCTGTACTATCCCTGTATCACCTGCACTATTCCTGTAAAAACACATGAAATTAATAAAACTTTCATATAATCAGGTATGCCTATGTTGTTCAAGTTTTTCAGTTATCTGTCATTTCTTACCACTGATCACAATTTGAATTAAGTAAAGTCTATGCACTGGAATTAGTTGAAGGGATTCTGAAGTCTCTTTTCATCACTCTTATGTTTTCAAATACGTTTCCATTTCTCTTTAAGTGGGTAACTTTTTCTGCCATCATCTAAGGCAGTGTCAATTAGAGCCCCATGAATCGCCTAATGTGTTTTTCTGCATTTGCATTTTTCCTCATCTTGGAGTTAGAACTAGATTTGGATTCAGTTTCAGGCTCAGATTCTCAGCAAATGATTTCATCTGTATCTCCCGTCCCTGTAGAGAATCTGTTTCTAGTTGCCTTCGATGGTAATAGGCAACACTTGGCAGATTCTGCCTCTGTCATTTCACAGGAGTCCAAAATATGCAGGTTGTAATTTCTGTAATTTTTAATTTGATACTTGAAATTTGTCAATTAACTCAAACTTCATCTTACCAATTATTTACTCTTATATAGAGTTTGTTCATTAAAATCTGAGAAATTTTAAATTCATACTTTTTACCAGAATTCAGACATTCTTCTCTAGCATCCTACACAAAGATTGATATGAAGGTCTTTTATTTTTATTGTATGATAGACTCCTATGCTTTGATTCTATTTTCTGTGCTTTTCAATTACTTCCTTTTTCTAATACTATTAATTTGGTCTTTAAGAAGTTGTTTCATAATTTTCTTCATGTATACAGTGTGTTGGTGCAGGAGAATCATCTGTATTCTGTCAATTATGTTTTAAATAAACCCTGATTGGCCGATAGCTAGGCAGGAAATGTAGGTGGGAAAACCAGACGGAAGTAGAGGCAGAGCAAAGAGAACAGGCATGTTCTGGTAAGAAGGAAGCTCTTTCCCCAGTCCTGCCCAGACCACCAAAGAAGCAGGATGTGACCTGCCCCACTGAAAAAGGTACTGAGCCATATGGCTAACATAGATAAGAATAATGGGCTACATACATTATAAGAGCTAATACAAAGCCTGAGCTACTGGGCCAATCAGTTATATACTATGGGTGACACTGTTAGCCACATCCTAAGCACTGCTGCTGTTCCTTGGTATTGAGTTGGTCTTTCTTTCTGGGCCTATTTTGGAGGGCATACAGTGAGAAATAATATGTGCATTGTCTCAGAAAAATTAGACCATGAATTTGGCTATTTAAAATTTAACATACTATTTTAAGGTTTTAAATTATATTTTTAAAAGTATCTTATAAATTTATTTGTTTTATTATTGTACAGCATTTATGTAATGTGAATGTAAATTCAAAAAAAAATTATTTTTGTAACCCCAACCCACCTCATAGATAAAACATATATTTTTAATTTTTCATACAGTATATTTTGATCATTTTCTTTCCCTTCCTCCAACAACTTCCAGATCCTACTGCACACTTTTTCCTTGCTGGCTTCTATGTTTGTCTTAAATGGACTCTTTTGCAGTGATGGAATGCTCACCTTTATACACAAGGCTCTGGGTTTCATAGCAAGACCCCCGCCCCCGCCAAATAAAACAAACTATCCTCAGACTCCTCGTATTTCTAGGCACTTTCCTTTAAATGACTTAGTCACAACTAGAAACTATCAGTTCCTTTATGTCCCTAATATTTATCTTCCTTATGTGAATTCACTAGGGACAATGTTTTCTTCATTCTCTGAGGTGTGCACAGCAATTAGTACAAGTCCTAACACATGGTAGAGTCCCAGTAAATAAAAAGTAAAAGATTTCTTCTCCTCAAACTCACAGAGATCCGCCTGTCTCTGCCTCCAGAGTGCTGGGATTAAAGGTGTGTGCCACCACAGCCAGCTGAAGTTCAAGTTCTAATACTATCTGAACATTAAGATGCAATGTTCAATCCTTCCATCCTTGGCATGCATTGTTGCCAATTGTTTCTACTCTTTACTCTTTGGGGGCCTGCCACCCAGCTTCCAAATAAATCACACACAGAGGCTTATTATTATTTATAAATGCCCCACTATAGCTTGGCTTCTTCCTAACCAACTTTTCTTAACCTAACAATTGCATCTACCCTTTGCCTCTGGGTTTTTACCTTTCTCTATTTCTGTATATCTTTTCTTCCCTTCTTATTCCATGTCTGACTGTGTGCCTGAATGACTGGCCCTTTTCTTGATCATTTATTTTCTCCTCCCAGATTTCTCTTTCTATTTATTCTTTCTGCCTGCCAGCCCCATCTAGCCTTTCTCTCTGCTGGCCATTCAGCTACATACAGAAGTTTCTATCCTGCCTGGTTCCACAGCTGTCCACACAGCTTATTAATTATAAACTGTTTGGCCTATTAGCTCAGGATTATTATTAACTAACTCTTACAACTTAAATTAACCCATTATTCTTTTCTATGTTTAGCCACATGTCTTGGTGTCTTTACTCAGTGTAGTATTCTAATCTTGCTTCCTCTGTGACTCAGTAGCAACCACAGACTGAGACTTTCCTCTTCCCAGAATTGTCCTAGTCTGGTTGCCCTGCCTATACTTTCTACCTGGATGCTTGCCAATCAGAAATTTATTAAAACAATACGAGTGACAACTCTTTACAGGGTACAAGAGCATTAATCCACAGCATTCATCTCATTATTAAGCCAATCATGTATTTTAGGCAGGCAAAGTAATACAACTCCACAGAGTTAAATCAATGCAACATAAATGAATGCAACACATCTTTGCATAAAAACTGCTGTGATGCAGCATAAACCAATGTAGCACATCTTAAAATAATGTTAACACGACAGTGCATTGTATCTTACACAAATGATTTCAGAGGCAATCTCACCTCCTCCCTCTTACTTCCACCCTGCTCCAGCAAAAATTCCTTGCACATAGAGTAACCAAACCTGGGTTTCTGAGGTCATTTGAATTTAGTCTTTTGCTGTGTGTGAGCAGACAAGACAAAGATCAATGCACAAATAAAGTACAACTTGAGATGACACTTCCAAACACTAATTTTCCCTCTAAACCTCGTGAATTTCTTAATGTCTCTCTGGAAAAGATTACTATGAACAGGGCTGAAGGAAGCATCAGTGGCTTCCCTGAAAATAAGGGAAGTCAGTGCTTGAGTGACAGCAAGAAGCACCATGGATACAGTCTCCAAGGGGACGCACCAGTGTCTTCCCTTTAATGTCAAAGACCACAGATAAACTCCACTGCCATTAATGAAGATCTCCCTGGGCCTAGCAACAGGAGAAGCTTCCCAGTCTTTTCAGACCACAGATAAGTAATTTAACAAGCAGAGTAAGTGTGAAAGATATCAGAGCCCCGGGGTAGCTATATAATCCCTAGAAGTCATTAGTGAGGGATTATAGCCTGGCATTCTACTCACACAAAAGACCTTGCTATCACAGCTCTGACCTAGATATGTATTAGTGTGACACTAATGAAAAAGCCATTTAATAGGATGTGCCCACACACATGCACACACGCACGGGCGCACGCGCACATACACATACACACAAAGAGAGGAGACAACTTCATTTAAAAATCACCGTGATGCTGCCTGTGATGATGTTATTTAAATGCAATGCTTTTTAAACATGTCTGTATGGTTCCTATGTTTAAAAAATCAATAAAATTATTTTATGAAGTAATGCTTTTAAATTAAACTGCTATTTTTGTTTTCAATATACTGAAATGTGCCTCAATGATACTGAGAAAAACAATCAAGAAACTATGTAGGGAGGTTGGAATTTTTTTATCTCTGTTGCCTAGCAGAATGAGGAAGACCTTTTAAAAATCTTTAGCTCGTTATCCCTGGAAGAAAACTCTACACCACACTAAAGCAACTTGCTGAAGAAAGAGATTAGTTGTGCTCACAGTTTCAGAGGGAGCATCCATTATGGCGGGAGCCATAGTAGGAAGTAGCAGACATGGCTGCAGGGGCTGGCGGCTGAGAACTCTCATATCTAACTACAAACACAAAGCAGAGAAAGAGGGAAATGAAAGGTGGGTAAGACAATGTTCTCCCACAACAACACACTTCCTTTAGCGACCCTTCCACTAATAGATGACCAATAGATTAAAACATCCTAGCATATGGGGGGCACTTCTCATCTAAACCACCCCTACCAGCTTCTCATTCCATCCTTCCCAGTTGCCCTGGTCACTTCCCCTCCAGTTTCAAATCTGTCATTTTTTTTTTCAGCCATGAAGACTGAATAATGTTTCCCACATGTGCTCCAGTGTAAGATTATCCATTAGGACAGTTTCAATAGTCATTCCCCAAAGCAAGGAGAATGTTTATTTTCTAGCTGCCATCAGTTGCCAATAGTTCCCTCACCTATGCGTGGGGCCTTGGAACCCTTTCTTCTCTGTGGTAGAACTTTCAATTGGCTTGAACTTGTGCAGGTGCCCACAGTTGCCGAAGTCATGTGAGCAATAGCTCCATCGTGTCACTTTATGCTCATTAAAAGAACAATCACAAAGCAGAGGTGACAATTCGAAACATGCACACTAAACACCATTGCATCCAATTGCCTAAAACAAATACTACTAGACCTACAAACTACGGATTAAGCCTAACCCACTGACAGTGCTGACTTCAACACCTGACCTCAAGCACTTTGTGAATAGATGCTTAAATTCACAGGTAATTTTTACAACTATTTTTAGCATCTGAGAATTGAAGAGAATTGAAGCATGAGTCTGTAACAACTCATGATCTTCGAGTTACTTTGAAGTAGGAATGTTAGGCTTTGGGGACAAGCTGTCTAGCTAAGGGTCCCAACTCTGAGATATAATAACTATTCAATCTTAGATGCATTACTTAATGAACTTGTACCTCAAATAGAAGTTAATAATAGCTCTTACCGCATACACTTGATGTCAGGACTCAATGGGTGGCTAAGAAAAGCTGCTTCAAGCACTATTTTGACATTGCAATCACTGATAAACTTCAATGATTATTATGTGTTGACATCAATCATGAATCTTGGCTTTACATTCACGACTTTATTGCATCCAGAATCCATGTGCTTTATCAAAAATAGAAGATATTGTATTCAGACTTTAGACAATGAACATCTTTCCTAAATTGGCACCATTGATTATTCTACTAAAACCATCATTCAGCAATATTTCATCATTTATATTTTTTCTTTTCATCACTAATTTAAGAGTGAATCTTTTGGGGGGTATTTCTCTTCTTATTTTGTTTTTAATAAAGAATTGTATTTACATCTCTAACGAGAGGGATGATTTATTGTATGTTTGCTCTTCTTAACTACTTGGATTAACTGAAAACAATGCCATCTCAAATTATACCGGCTGATTTATTTTCCTCTTTCTCAAACCTCTGTCTCAGCTCCACCTGCATGCACTTGGCTTATGTTCTTTTGATTGGCTTATTCCCCGCCATGCAGTGTTTCCTTGCAGCTTGATTGCAGTATGTCAGAACCGCTGGGCTCTAATCATGGGCCGCTTTTCAAAGATTCAATTGCTTCCCCATAGCTGAATGCTTCCATCCATCCCCAGCCTGTTACTGTCAGAAGCCTGCTCCTCCTCTGTGAGGAGTTCCAGAGCCCTTTTTCCCTTAGCAACTTAATGAGTACTTGGAGTTGTGACTACTGCTTACCCAGGGAGGCCAGGCTAGGAATCCCTCCAAGCCATCACCTCCTTCCCCAAACTTAGAGAAAGGAGGAGCGTTTCCGCTTCTCATCCCTCCATCCTTTCTCCTGGCAGATCAAACAAATTCTCTCAGCCCTTGGAAACTAGCTATTACGAATCCTGCATCTCTGCTCCTGTACGGAACCAAATGTAATTTTTGTGGAAGCCTGTTTTGACAGCAAATCCGTCACCTGCCAAAGTGACCGGAATGGGGGAAGCCTTCCAGGACTGCAGAATTGGAAAAATGAGTTGAGTGTCCAGACACCATTTGCTTGCAAACTTCCACCTTCAAGATTTCTTTCTTAAGTTTCCTGGCTATTTGCCTGTACTCCCCAAAGACAAATGGGGATGTTCAGTCACACTTTCTTTATTACAATGCCTAGCACTCGGGACACTGGTGGGTATGGCCTACATACGTAGTAATTCACTTCCTATTTTCCCCCACCCCACTTACATAAGGGAGGTGAACACAGTATCCCAAGTATCCATTACACTGTTGCCTTTTAGAATCCATCTGTAGGGACAGATCTGTCCAACTAGCATCGGCAGAGGAGCCAACTCTCATGAGACTTGTGGTTGCACAATTTGGATTTCTGCAACTTCTCCAATAAACACTGTGGGAGACTGGGCAAATTCCTTAACCTGTTAGTGACTGTCTACATGCAGAATGTGATACAAGTGACAAAATTAGTTCCTAGGACTAAATATTGCTAAAATAAGCTCACCACACATTATCGGGAAACTAGTGAGCAATTACTGTTCCAGTCATTAATATAACTGTTAATGTATCCCTAATATTTAACAGGTTTACTTTAAAAAGAAAAAATAATATCCTATCATATCCATTTACATCTCAATATATCCAGCCAGTAGTTTATTAATGACACCTTTAAGGCAGTGGAGGGATGGCTCAGCTGTTAAGATCATGGGCTGCTCTTACAGAGGTCCTGAGTTCAACACACATGCGGTGACTCTTAGCCATCTATAACTGTAGTCTCTTGAGATAAAAATCCCTCTTCTGATGTACAAATGTACATGCAGACAAAGCATCCATATATTTAAAGTTTTTAAATTAATGTGTCTTTTAAATGTCTATAAATTTAGATATTATAGGATATTCTGAATAGATAACCTGGAACAAACATCTTCACACATTTATGGCTACATTCATGTACATAATTGTGGAGATTTGAATGAGAATGACTTCAATAGACTCACATATTTATGTACTTAGTCCTAAGATGGTGCAGCTTTTAGGAAACATTAGGAGATATGGCCTTACTGAAAGCAGTGTAGCCTTGGAGGTGAGTCACTGGAGGTGGGCTTTTTGACCTTCCAAAAGTTCACAATAGGCCCAGCCTCTCTATCTGTCTGTCTGTCTGTCTGCCTGTGGATCAGGATGTAAAGCTGTCAGCTACTCTTCCCACATCATGACCACTGCTTCCTGCATTTATGGCCATAGACTAAACTTATAAAACTGTAAACAATCAAATGCTCTCTTTTAAGAGTTCCTTTGTCATCAAGCAGTGGTGGCACATGCCATTAATCCCAGCACTCAGGAGGAAGAGGCAGGCAGACCTCTATGAGTTCGAGGCCAACCTGCCTGGTCTAAAAGAGCTAGTTCCAGGACAGGCTGCAAAGCTACAGAAAAACCTTGTCCCAAAAAAAACAAAACAAAAACAACAACAACAACAACAAAAGAGTTGCCCTGTCATGGTGTTTCTTCAGACAGAAATAGTCTCAAAATTGTCATTATTCTTAGTAATATTAGAAAATGCTCCCTGATTTTTTGATCCCCATTATCCTGCTAAAATTTCATAAAGCAAATGTCTTAGTCAGGGTTTCTATTGCTGCAATGAAAAAAAGTAAGCCTGGGAGGAATGGCTTTATTTGCCTTATACATTCCTATTGCTGTTCCATCATCTAAGGAAGTCAAGACAGGATCCTGGAGGCAGGAGCTGATGCAGAGACCATGGAGGGGTGCTTCTTACTGGCTTGCTTCCTGTGGCTTGCTCAGCCTACTTTCTTACAGAACTTGGGACCACCAGCCCAAGGATGGCACCACCTGCAATAGGTTGGGCCCTCCCCGATCAACAATTAAGAAAATGCTTTACAGGTGAATTTGGGTTTTGTTTTTTGTTTTGATGTTGTTTTGAAACAGGGTTTATCTGTGTAGCCCTGGCTGTCCTGGAAATTATTCTGTAGACCAGGCTGGCCTCAAACTGAGAGATCCACCTGCCTCTTCCTCCCAAGTGCTTGGATCAAAGGCATGTGCACGACCACAGCCAAACCTATGGCCTATAGCTGTCTTTTATGGAGGGATTTTTCTCAATTGACATTCCCACCTTTTAGATAACACTAGTTTGTGCCCAGCTGACATAACGTCATGCCCAAGTTACTGATCCCCAAATGAATTCACGGAGCCCCATTTCCAATGCAAATTATATGAGAGTCTTTATTGTACAAACTCAAGTTTGGGCCTCCCATTTCCAGCACCCCAGCATGGTGGGTGAGGAGACTGTGTCTGCGAGCCCCACAAAGGGAGAATTTTAAAGGGGAAATGCCATAATCAGGGCAGTTCATGTCCTGTCATCTTGGGATTGGGTAAGGAAGGCTGAGGGCAAGGTAGTTTCTAAAACCATTGGCCAGTTTTTAGGTGTGAAAACCCTAACAAAGGGCCATTAAAAACTGACAAGGTATCTTCAAGGACAAGATGCCTCCTAAGAACAACTGGACCTCATTAAATTTTATGGCCCTGATCCCTAGCTCCTTAATTGTCTATTTTCATGGTATTCTTTTACATTTCTGCTATCACTGCACATTTCTGGAGCTGAGATCAGCCCTTGCTCATTATATGGCTTAAGAGGAAGTCCCTTCTTTAAAACGGAATTTGCAAAGTCAGGTCCTCACAATAAGACTAGCCAGCCCAGCAAAAGATGTATGTATGGCCTTTCCTCCCTTCCATACAAATCAAAGTACTCGTATTGTAGATTGAATTACATACCCCCTCAAAGGAAAAGAAGATACATTGAAGTCCTAACCCTTAGTTTTTGTGATTATGACATTGCTTAGAAGTAGGATGCTTCCTGCTGATGAAAACACCACATACCTTGGTGTTTAGCGTTATAAAGAAACGATATTGAGTCTGAGCTAGAAGTTTCCTGCCTGCTGGCTAGCTTTCTTCATTCTGGAAGGTGCTACTAGGGTTGCTGGTAGAGAAAAAACATCACTGATCTAATGTACCTGCGGACCTTATAAACCACAACATAGAAAATGCCTGGGAAAGACCGTCTGTTCCAGCAGTGGCCCAGTTCACACAGTGGTGTAACCAAGAGCTCTGTGGTTAGATTTGAGACTGGTTTCAAGACAGGAAATTCATGCCTAGTACTGCAAACCCACTCAAAAGCCTATGACTCAAGCGTTCTTAGGTCCTAGAACTTCACTTTTGTTCAAGCTTAATAGACAGGGTAGCAAATTGCATTAGATTTATTTTTAGACCCATGAAAAATGCTACTCCCAGTCTTCATTAGAGAAGCTTCTCTCTGCAAAGAAGGGTGGTCATTGTGGGATTGTGGCTACTCAAGGGGATGAGAATGAGTGAGATCTGAGTGAACTGCTCAGCCCTAAGTAAGGCATTTATGCCATACCTCTTTAAGGTTCAAAGAATCCCTTATAAGGAGAGAAAGAAAGAATGTAAGAGCAAAAAAAAAAAGGAGGGGGGAGAGTCTTGGAGATGCTATTCTTTAGGCAAAAAGAAAATGAAAGTCAGTGTAAATGGGTTTTTATTTGTTTGTTTACTTTTTGGAAGGGAAATGGGATCTCTGTGAATGTATTTAAGAGAAGGTCATGAAGATGGACTCCAATACAGAATGACGGATATCTTGAGAAGAAGAACATCTGAACCCAGAGACAGCCAAACCTGAGGAAAGACAACATAGAGACATACAAAAAGGCAGACATGTGACCAGAGGCAGAGACTGACTGAGGAATGTGCCTACAAGCCAACAATCCCAAGAATGGTTTTTCATTTGAGAAGCCAGATAAGACTAGGAAAGATTGTGCTTCTAGATTTCAACTGGAGTGTGATCCTGATGACATCTGATTACAGGGTTCCCACATCCAGAACTGACACACACGATACACTTCTGTTATTTAAAGCCACCTACCTTGTGATCTACTTTTAATGTCAGTCCTAAGAAATCAATAGAGTTTGTTTCCGGCCCAGTTTGGCAGTCTGATGCTTAACCAATGACAAATGCCTTCATAAGAAGAGGGAAACTCGTGCATAGACATCCAAAGGAGGAAGCCAAGTGAAGGCTGAGACAGAGGTTGAAGGTTCATCTGTCTGTCTGCATGCTTACGAGGGTGCAGGATACAGGCAACTACTGGCAATAAGAAAGGGGCAAAGGCTAAATTTTTTCCCCTTCAGGAGAGGGAGAGAGAAGAAGGAGAGGAAGAAAGAAAAAGAAGACAGAATGATATGATCCACATCTTCATTTCAGACTTGAAATTCCCACATTCATAAATTTATAAATCATAAACAACAATTTATTGTTTTGTGGGTGAGGAATGCAGCTCAGTGCCAAAGCACTTGAGAAGATGCTGGAACCTCTGTCCCCTTCACTGTGGGGGGCGGGGGAGATATTTGTATCTGGAAGCTTTTCAGTCCTGTCTGCCAGTCCAACAGCTGCTTATAAAATAATCACTCAGAGGTTTAAAATTAATTGTAAGTTTAAAGCCAATGGCTCTGGCTTCTTACTGTCTAGCCATTACATTTAAATCAAACCATTTCTACTAATCTGTCTATTGCCATTACCTGTGGCTTACCGGTAATGCTCTGACATCTTTATCCTCTGGCAGCTGCTGGCGTCTCTCTTGATTCTGCCCTTCTTTTTCCCTGTATTCGTCTTGACTTTCCCACCTAGTTAAATTCTGCCCTGCCATAGGCCAAAGCGTCTTTATTCATCAACCAATAAAAGCAACACACATTGGCAGCACTTCAGAAGGGTGCCTATTGTTTTAAATAATCTAGTTTGGTGGGTTTTGTCTTTGGAGACTTGCAATCTCCAACCTCACTATATAACACATCTTTGTGACGTCACACACACTGACATGAAAATTCTATGTCTCCCTGAGACACTGAGAAAAGATGAACACTGATGTTTAATTTTAGACATGCCATCCTCGATTCTTAGATGAAAGAAAGACAAAGCAGTGGAAAAAAGAAAGGCTAGAAGCAGTGCAGTGTGACACACTAGCGTGCTGACTATTGTATCTCCGTGAGCTTTCAAATAGAACTGGTATTCGCTGCTGGAGACAGCTCTAGATATGGAAAGATACATGCAATGAGACTGTGCCAAGCTGCAGAATGTAGCCTGCGGGCGAGAGAATATTTGTCCAGTTGATTCCCTCCTATCCCCTGCTCTCTAATGCTAAAGCGATTTCAGAAAGATAGTCCTCAAATTTAGAATAATAATGCCAGATGCCTTGTCCTCAACTTCACAATCCAGATCCCACATTCTGGTCAAATTCATGGAAATCCAGACTTAATAGGGAAAGCCAGAAATTATGATACAGGGCTAGTTGCCACCGTTGAACCTCACAATTAAATTACTGGTAGACCACAGAGGATATAGAAATATGTGGTCGAGAGTGAAGTCATAGAAGCTGGGCTGGAGCAAGGGGCTGAGAACCATGAGAGAGGATGACTCAAAGATAGATGACTAAGAACTGTCAGATGCATAGCTTGCCAGCTTTTTAACTGGCATATCTCATCCTCTCATTGTCTACACTACAGCTCATAACATCTATTTCAAAATATAATCTGAATTGCTTAGACTCTTAAAACAGAGACCAACATTTTTTAAAAAAAAAAAAAAACAACTTTTTGTTGATTCTTTGTGGATTTCACATCTCCCCTCCCCTCACTTCCACCCTCTGCCTTTTCAAACTCACCCTAAAACAAAAGTTAAAAGTAAGAACAAAAAATGAAAAACAAACAATTTTTAAAAAATCTTGACATGGAAGCTGTAGTGTGCCCAGTAAATCACACAGTAGATCTTCTAGTTCATATGTCTTTACATGCAACTGTTCATTGCGATGGGTCATTGGTCTGGTTCTAGGCCTTGGGCTTTTGTTATACCCTCGATACTGAGTCCTTACCAGGACTCCTCTCAGATACCCTGTTGTTGTCTGTGTCACCGAGGTCCTGCAACTTTGGATACATAAGTTTGTCCCCTTATGTTCCAGCAGTTCATAGATGAACTGGATGTTGGGGTGAACCACCTCAAAGTCCTGGTTCTGGGCCTGGGTGGTAGCTGGGTTGAGACTAACATTTTTAACATGACCTCTTTGTTTACCATTGTGTTTCTTCACGTCTCTAACAGAGCACAACCTTGCAGATGGTTTCAAGCAGACCCTCCCTTGCAGCTTACCCACTTCCACTCCACTGCAATCCCAGGGCTCTGCTTTCAGCTCATGGTCACTGGCATTCTGCACCCCACCATGATTTTGTCTGGAGTGTTCTTTCCTTTTGTCTGATTAGTTTCACTTAAGTAACTCCTAGTGTTTTTTCAGGTCTCAGCTTATTTACTGTTTCTTAAGAAAAATATCTCCAGTGTAGTTAACATAATCATAGAGGAAGAAGCAGAGTCTTCACTGATTAAAAATATGTTAGTGTTGGAATGGTTGGTGGTTTTTTATTTCTTTTAACTCACTTAGGCCATGAACCATAAACTTGTGATTTTTCCATGAATGATGTTATCTTAATGCAATATTTCATTCTGGTGATTCTCATCCTACTACTGTGATATGATTTATTTACATGGATAATGTGGGAAAATTGAGCATTGTACTGGATTTCCCATAAACCCAGTGTAAATAAAAAACTTTATGTGGTAATACAGCCTCATATCTCATGCAATCCATTTGCATAATAGTCTTTAATTATAGTCAGAATATTGTAGAAATGCTAGACAGTGAGGGTACAATTCAGAAGTTGTGTAGCTGGAAGAATCATACTAGGCACATGTTAGTTGAAATTATTTAATATTTAATCACATTTGAATGTTGTTATAATATTTGGTATTTGTTTAGGAAGTATGCAGCTTAAATATAATTTGAAATATGTCATTTTAAAAGCATTAAATTATTTTTGTTTCAAATTATAACAATAGAAATCTTAAATGTATGACATATATCTAGAAGGGCTTATTAAATCTTGAAACTTTGAAGTCTTGTTTGGGTTAAGATTAGATCCTTCATCAATGACTCCAATTTGATGCTGTGGTCATTGATGACTCCAGTTTGATGCTGTGGTTATTGGACCACTTAGACTTTTCTATTTTGCCTGTCTCAAAGGACTGCTACTATTGTATAATAAATGTCACACACAAACACCTGCAGAAACTAACCATGGGACAGTTTGGGACTGGATAAGAGGCACAAGCCGTATATGATAAATAAGGAAAATAGTATTAAAGTCTAGCTTGGGTTAAAAAATATTAATGACAAGGAAATAAATGAGGAAACTGATACTGGCTTTGGAAGAAATGATAGTCATGTATATGGAGGAAATTTGATGAATTATCTGTAAAATTTATATTATATATGTGTGTCTGTGTGTATGTGTGTGTGTGTATGTGTGTTATGGTGATACTAAGGTTTCTAAGAACAATGTCTAAAATGTGAATCATTTCATAATGGCAAATGATAGCGCATGGGGTTTGTTAATGAGCATTAAAGACAGAACTATGTTTACAGGTAAACCTAGAAGGAATATCGAGAAGCTAGAATTGATGGGCTTGAATATGAAAGAACTACTTCCTATCTTCAGATCCACTTAAGAGGAAAATACTATCTGTAGTTGAACTTTCTTTGAACTACCAGCCCCCAAATAATGAGATGGAGACTTCTTAAGTATGAAAGCTTGGCCTTAGCTTAAGCTTGTTCCTGGCTAGCTCTTAAAATTTAATCTGTTATATTAATCTACAGTTTGCCATGTTACTGTTTCTCCATATTGTGTGTCTGACTTATTCCATGCTGTTTTAGCAAATTCCACCTGTCTTCTTCCCAGAGTTTCTATCTGTTCCTGAAAGTCCCACCTATCTTCTCCTGCTTAACTATTGGCCATTCTCCTCTTCTTAAACAAATCAGAAGGTGCCTTGGTAGAGAAACATATTCTACTCTCTTTTCTTGAAAGAAGACCTCAAGGTTTTTTAAGCTATTTTTCTCTAAAATTCCAATTTCAAATGATTTTTAAGACATGTAGAAAATAGTGTTAAAATAAGAAAGAAATTAGAAATACATCTTTCCTATAATGGGGTGGGCTATAGTCCAAATTTATCTATAAAAAACTTGCAGCATGCTTAAAAGGTATCAAAAAGTGCTAGATGTTCAGATGGCTCAGAGTTAGCTCAAAAGTAAAGAGGACTCCAGAGCCCAGATTTCTACAGGAAGTATAAATGGAGACATTTATTTCTGAGGCCCCCAAATCTGAATAATCACACAAAAACTATAATAATTACAACACTCTTTGGCCAATGGCTCAGACTTATTACTAGCTAGTTCATACATCTTAAATTAATGCATTTCTATTACTTCATATTTTACCATGTGGATCATGGTTTGTTACCTCACATCTTGCTTCTTGGGTAGCTACATGTGGTGTCTGCCTGACTTGGCCTTCTTTCTCCCTGCATTCAGTTTAGTTTTCCCACCTAGCTATATTTCCTACCCTGCCATGGACCAAAGCAGCTTATTTGTCAACCAATGGTAATAAAATATATTCATAGCATACAGAGGGGAAGCCCATATCAGTGAAGGACAATAAGAAAACTACCACCCCTTTCTATGAGCAAATAAAGACTTCTCATAGGCGGTGTTCAGAGCTATAGAGTACAAAACACTAGAACATGGTCTCAGCAAAATTGGGCTTAGGAAGCAGAATTGTGCCTCAATGAAGGAATGTCCCAGGAGCTGCTAGAAAGGAGAAGAATGCATAACAAAGTATCTGATTCCACCTCAGAAATGCTAAGAGCAGTGATGGTCCCACACCTCCTGTTCTTCACATAGATTTCTAAGCCCATCACTTGAACTATGGCGTAGATAGTGCTACCAGCATCATGAGTTGGGAGAAGTCCCAAGTAGAAGATGTGAACAGACTGTAGCCAGTGTAAAGTTTGTGATAAAGAAGCTATGGTGTGTGAGATGCAGCAGGTACAGGACCATGGCGGCCTTCATTGATTTAAAAGACTACCTTGAGAAAAGAGAAAGGGGTTGGCATGCTCTCACCACACAGCACCACACAAGTCTTTCCCCTTTATCTGCAATCCTGTCATTTTTTGATGATCCATAAGCGAAACAAGCTAGGCACAAGTCACAGAAGTAAAGTCCTATTTTGTGCATTGGATTTCTCTCATATAAGAACTATGGCTTTAACTCTAAAATGTTAATCTCAAAGCATTCGAGAGTGAAATGATTCTTCTAAGTCTGGGAAGAGTAGAAGAAAAGAATAAAAAAGAAGAAGAAAGGAGAGGGGTTGAGAAAATGATAAAGAAACGCTTGCTGGGAGCTTTATCTATGAACACTGACTTGTGGTTAGACATTTATAAGAAATTCTGAATCACTATTTCATGGTGAGGTGACTGAAGATCTCAGCAATACATTATACATCTAGAGAGAAGCAAGAGAAAGGAGTGAAATGTTTTCTTTATGAGAAATGTTGGAGAAGATAGATATGTCTATGTGACTTACAAATTATACAGTACATATTTATATAAAACATAACATGTTAAACCATTAGAGTATATATATAGCTTTGTTTTTCTGTATTAGTGAAAAATAAATTTTAAGTATAAGCATATAAATTTGGTAAATGTATAAAATAAATCTTGTTGAAAAAATAGGTCTACTGCTGTTTACTGGAGATTTAAGGAAAATCTAAAAATATCTCATTTCTCTATTATAGAATGCCATGATCTACTACCAATTTATAATTCTATTGAACTAAAAAGAAAGTCCATAATCACTCTCATTTGTCAAAAAATGCATATTCGGTTTCTAAAAACTCTTTTAACAGACACATAATCAACTTCACTGATAAATGTTAGTATATTTTAATCTAAAGGATTATTTGCCTTAATATATACAACCAGCTATTTTATTTTAATAACAATCAACAACTAGTAATCAACATTGTAACCTCACAG
Source organism: Alexandromys fortis (assembly GCF_014885135.2). NCBI lineage: Eukaryota > Metazoa > Chordata > Mammalia > Rodentia > Cricetidae > Alexandromys > Alexandromys fortis. The sequence goes on along the minus strand of NW_026068026.1, from coordinate 2,127,405 downwards.
GTTACTCTGTATCTGTTCAATTGAATTAAGATATTTAAAATATTGGCATGGAGGGGCATTTTCTCTTTTCAACACAGTGAAGAGTCTAATAGTATTTTAATGACCCAAATACTTGCATTTTCTCATCCCATTTTTACCATAAATTGTGCCATTTAATAGCATCTAGAAATGTCAGTCCTAAGCTACTGTTCATCAGAGAGAACATTTTGGAACATGATAATAAGTCCATTGCTGCTATAATGACAAGAGAATCCAGCTACTGCCTGGAGTCTGGGGTTCTTAAACACCACCTAAGTTGAAAGAAGGAAGAAAATGGTTGTGTTTATGTGAAAGAAAACTTAGAAAATCAAAAGTAAAGGGGAATAAAAAGTGTACAAGAGACAATATGACAGAGCTGGAGTAAGAGAAACAGTGGTTGTAAGAAGAAGAAAGAAAAAGATGAAGAATTCATATTAAAATTCTTTATTAACTATAAGGATGATAACTAAGTGGCGATCAACTATAAACAGTGGAACTGCTGAGTCCAAACCTATGTCCCAAATTTGTCCCCTAACCCTGAAATCTACCTTCGTGTCACTGAACTGGGCTATCTTCTTCTCTTACCTCCTAACATCCTTCAGTGCTAGAAATACAACGTGTTAGATAACCTTCAGCCCACCATGTTCGACTCCACCTTGACCTCATGATGGGTGTATACATTTCCTCACCGAACTTCCTGGCCTGCTCTTGATTGTGTTGCTGTTTATTATTGTTTAATTTTAGTCATTAATTTTCTACTCATAAACAGGATCTTACATTTATATCTGCTGAATTTCAAATCAGCAATTGATTAGCTACAGTCTATCAAAATATTGTTAAACCCACATTGTATATTTTTAAAATAATTCACAATTTACTCGTTTTGTCCCATTAACAAGTTTTCTAACTGGATATTTATGCTTCCTTTGTAGTTACTGATGTACTTGAAACAAGTTCACTGGGAAAGAGGGGACCTCATTTGAGAACATGTCCCCAATAGCTAGGCCTGTGGGAAAGCCTGGGGTACACTTTCTTGGTTGAAGATAGATGTAAAAGGGTCCATCTAATTATAGGCAGTGTCCCCTCCCCAGGGACTGGTGGTCCTGGATACTGTAAGGAAGTAGGCTGAGAAACACATGAGAATTAAGACAGTAAGCAGCATTCCTCCATGGCCTTTGCATTAGTTCCTGCCTCTGGCTTCCTGCCCTGCTTGAGCTTCTACTCTGACTATATGATGAGCTATAAACTGGAAGATAAAATAACCCCTTTCATCTCAGCTCTGGTTTGAAGAGGAATGGCCCTCCATAGGCACATTTACTTGAATACTTAAAAAGCAACACTAGGATGAGGAGGTGTGGCTTTGTTGGAGTAAGTGTGGCCTTGCTGGAAGAAGTGTGTCAGTGGGGGTGGGCATTGAGGTTGCAGAAGTCCAAGCCAATTCTAGTCTCTGTCTCTGTCTTTCTCTCTCTCTTTCTCTTTCTCTCTTTCTCTCTCTCTCTCTCTCTCTCTCTCTCTCTCTCTCCCCCTCTCTCTCTCCCTCTCTCTCTCTCTCTCTCACACTCACACACACACTCTCGCTCTCTCTCTTTCTCCCTGATGCCTACAGGTCCAGATGTAGAACTCTTAGCTCCTTCTCCAACATCATGTCTGCTTCCCTGCCTCCTATCATGACAATAATGGACGAAACCTGTGCAACTGTAAGCCAGCCACAATTAAATGCTTTCCTTATAGGAATTGCTATGGTCATGGTGTCTCTTTACAGCAGTTGAACTTAGACTAATACAATTCCCAAACTGAATTTGGTCATGATGTTTTATCGTAACAGTAGAAGCCCTAAGACAGCCAGAGATAGGGCAGGATTCAAAAGAATATTTGAAACTTCTCTCTGTGTTTGCTAAATTCATCAACCAAAAAAGTATGTTAACTACTCATTCAATAAGATGTGAGACACATCTTAATAGGGTTTAGTATTTAGGTACCAGATCCATTTTTCTATAAGTAGAATAAAGTCCTTGCCAAACGTTTTATTGAAATATATGCTCTCTGTATGCACTGATTACAACTCTATGACTTTCCACTTAGAGCCATTAAACAGGATATAGCACAAGACTCATATGGTATTGCAGGTGGGTTATTTTAATATCTTTCTTAAATGCCAGTAAAACTGATTTTCACTGGTATATTTTAAAGTTATAAAAAGTTATATTAAACCTAAGCTTTCTTAATTCTTAGCATTAACTCAGCCATCTGTTTCGTGTATAGTATATTAGTAATTGAGGGACTCCACAGATGGTCGCGTACATACCTATCTGTCTTCTTCTCAAAGACTATGAGCCTTGTGGTCACAACTGGGAGGGAAAAGCTGAACTTTAATCCAAGTTGTACTCATAACTATCTTAGCAGAGGCATGATGTTACTGCTAATTCAGGTCTCAGCTGATGTGCATGTAAAATGTAAAGAAATTAACAGACCAGCATTTCCCAAAGTGCTTGTATGGTTTTAGCTCCATGTTCAATAGAAATTGCAGGAAAATAGAATGTCCATGACAAAATCTCCAGATAGTGCCAATAGATGTCTTTACTGTGCCATTACAGGAACATTAGGATTAATATTTAGGTTGTCTATTCAGAAAGAAGTCTGCAGTAAAGATTCCCAAACTTCCTAGGTATGGGCCACTTCCACTGCTTGTGTTGGCTGATGTTCTCTGCAGGTCAGGGTGGAAAACGCAGGGATATACTTGGAGATCTGCCTATTGTTTTTGTTCCATGGGATTCCATCATAATCACGTAATTCAATCCTCAATCAATATATAAGATACAGAGTTTTCCCAAGAAAGGCAAAAATCCAAGGAAATGGGATGTAGGAATGACATCAATATACTTGGACAATCTACATTGGAATTTTGAAAATTTTAACTGTGAGGATATTCTGAGGGCATTCATGGAAAAAGTGTAGCCTACAGAGTCAAACTCAGTGAAAGATGTCAAAAAGGAGACGTGACAAGTTCTTATTATTGACTTTGTGGCTCTATGGACAAAACAAATTTCAGATAGAAAAGAAAGATAAAAATTTGAAGTAGATTTGATACGAGATGGATATAAATACATAGTGATAAATGCTCTGTTTAAAAAGAAGAGGGTTTTTCACCTATGTGTCAAAGGATGGTAAATTTCAGCCAAAAGAGTATGTTACAAAGTTCCTGTCAGCATCATGGTGTCTGCAGTGAAGAGCAGCATATGATACAGAGAAAGCCATAACGGGGAGTCTTAAGTGCTATCACCAAATGTATAGACAATGTACATATGAGGAGTCTACATGAAAAATGGTTTATATTTCCCATTCCAGAGAGTGTATCTATGCCAAAACATGATGTATAACCTACATTGTAACATGATTTCTAATTGGTCTTAATAATAAAAACCCAGAGTCAGATATCTGATAGATCTGAAAGATCAGAGAAGTAAAGGAGTCAGCCACTAGAGAGACCTTTTACCTCTACAGAAGGCTCAGACCAAAGTAAGCAAGATCCTGAGTCCACAAATCCTCAGACTGGATGCCTGAAGTTCCTGTCTTCTCCTGCCTTGTACTCCTCTCTCCATTCAGTCATAGCCCATCCTGACTCCACCTCCCTAGTGTTTGGATTAAAGATGCGTGACTCCTAAGTACTAGGATTAAAGGTGTGAGCCCTCATAAGCTGGCTCTGTTTCTCCTTTAAACTGGATCAATTTCGTATAGCTCAGGGTGGCCTTGAACTCACAGATGTCTGTCTGCTCTGCCTTCGGAGTGTGGGATTACAGGCGTGTGGCACCACTACCTGTCCTCTGTGGCTAACTAGTGGCTTGCTCCGCACTCTGATCCTTAGGCAAGCTTCATTTGTTATAGCATAAATGAAATATTATCACACTAAATACATACATTTGTATTTGAAAATTAAATGCTAAAAGTAAATCACTTCAAGAAAAAAGAAGAAGGCTAATAACTTGTTTTATTTAATTATTCTGGTATCTATTTGGAGAAGGTTAACAGAATTCTTCTTTTCTTAAAAGAATTTCTCCAAAGATTTGTCACCTTTCTCTTTACAGTGTTGTTAACCGAAGAATGAGTTAGAAGTAGAGAATATAAGGATGATCTTTGGGAAACAGTGGTTTAATCTTTAATATTTGTTTATCTTTAGTATATGCTGTTCCAAAGCTTTTTGTTTTAATCTCCTGCCTTTGAGCACCCTGGTCCTTGGGGGAACTAGGAAGCCAATTGCTCTCCATCAAAAATCATTTTCCATAATAAACCTCAGCTTTCTTAAAATTATTGCTAGCACAGTTTCGTGCCTGTGGGTACATTTTTAGTACCTTCCTAGTGTGAGAACTCAGTAAGCACATGCTGTTAAAATTATGTTGGAATGGGGCTAGGTGCTAGAGACATGAATATGAGTGAGACCTCATTCCTTCCCTCAAGGCATTAATGTTCTGGTCATAACGCTCAGCTTTCCAGCAAGAAGCTTGCCATGGAGAGTTTACAGGGCTCACACAGCACCAAGCCAGGTACCAGCCAGAGAGGATGAGCTGAGTTAGAGGATGAGGAAGAACATTCCCAACAGATAGAAGCACAGTGTACAGTGAGCAAGGAATAAGATAGTGACAATGGGGAAACTAAACGTGGGAGAGGATGCTTGGAGGCTAAAAGCTAAATCCCAGCTGTCCATCAGGGTGACAGTTCCCACTTGCACTGCCCTTCTCTGTCGCTGTGCCTAGCACACACTGGGTTTAGTTCGTCACATGGTCTATCCGGTATGTTGCTTAGATGAGAGCTCATGTTGCTCTCTGGTTGAAATTACTCTTCCTGGCTCTACATAACTACAACCTGGCAGTCACTTCCGAAGTCCAGACAATTATCTCCTTCCTGGGATAATTACAGCCCTCCAGAATCTTTTATTCTCAGATCATCCTGCATCTTTCCTTCCTGACAATCATCACTGTTTGTATTATATAATAATTTGTATTCTTTATTTTTTTTACAATTTCATACATAGTATATTTTAGTTATATTTCCCTATTATTTTCTTATCAACTTGTCCCAACAATCAAAAGCTTTGTTGTGCTCAAAAAGTCACCCTCCTTCTTTCTTGTCTCTCTTGTGTGCATGTGTGCGCATGCATGGGTGCGCATGTGTGTGCCTGCATGGGTGTGTTTGTGTGTGCATGCATGTGTGTGTGCATGGGTATGTGTGTGTGTGCGGGCACGGATGTGTGTGCATGGGTGCATGTGTATTATGTGATGTGTGTACTGCTGCATTTACTACAATTACTTGCACAACTATGGGTGGAGTTATTTTCCTGAGCAAAAGAAACTTACAAAAATGTCCACCCTGCTGAGGAATATGACACTAGTAACATGAGACAAGAACAACAATTACCTGCCTATACTTCCTTATAGATTACCCTCCTTTCTATGATGGAACGTTAGGTCCATTCTTCAAGAGAGATTCTGTGAGCTTGTGAAGGCAGCAGCCACATCGCATCCATCAGATTGGATTTCAGAGCACGGCTCCCATTCTCTGGCTCTCACATTCTCTCCTCCCTTTTTGTCCACAGTGTTCCCGGAACTTTGAAGGGAGTGATATAAATGTCCCACTTAGAGCTGAATTCTCAATAGCCACTTATTCTCAGCACTTTGTCCCCTTGTGAAGAGATTTTCCCCTCCTCTGCCTACTCCAAAAAAATGAATTTTCTCTGACCAAGGCTGAGAGCAACACTAATCTCTGACTATAAACATAAATACTTGGAGGACAGTTTAAAATGTCACCATCTTACATGAGACGCCTTTCCCTGTGATGCCATGTACTCTGCCTCTCCTCCTACTTGCTCAACCACACTACCAAGCAAAGTGTTTTCCTATAAAAATGTCACTGATTGAATGCACAAGTAACAAGGGTGGAGAAACAGGACACGAGAAGGTAGACATTGCAGGAAAAGTTAGAATTTTATCTTTTATCCTTTAGTTATATCAGCTTTATTGAAGTCTCATGGGAGGAATTAAAACTTAAATGAGGAAGGATGTATTATAAAGATTGCCCTGACTACATTTTAAAAATTTATCAAAGTGAAATGAGACTAAATTAAAAGTTACCAAAAAAAATTCAAGGAAGAATTGCTGGTGGCTCGAGCAGGGGACGTCTACAGACAGAAAGTGGCATGGGGCTTGAGAGGCATTAAGAGTAAGCGAGCAGGAATCACGCACTGTTTAGAGATAAGAATGAAGAATAACTAGAATGGTGTGTTAGCACTGCTCTGAGTTTTCCAGCTTGGGAAGTAAGGGGTTCATATTGTTGCCACTGGGAACTAATATTTAAACTGGGAATATTGAATATTAAATAAAGTAGTTATTAAAAGATATTTTATATTATTCAAGGTGGCTTATAATTTAAATCTCAAATTATGGGAGTAAAAACAACTGGACAAGGAGCTTCCTAGATAATTGTGTAATTAAGACACAAATAACAGAATTTCCTATCTTTTTCTTGTGAATCATATTTCAGGGGCACTGAAGCTGCTCTTCAGACAGGAAGGCACAGATGTGGAATCCCAGCACATAAGAGCCTGAAGGAGGAGACGTATGATTTGGAGGCCATTATTAGATACATAACAGAACAATGCCCCAAAAGCCATAAAAGGCATCTATTTTATAACATAATCATCACTATTGTTTAAAATCTTTTTTATTATTCCCAAACAAAAATTTCTTTAATATCAAATCATTCTCCACCTTCCCACTCCTCAACCCAAAGCACTGTTCTTATTTATTTCTTCACTTTTTAATAAGAATTTTTTAATACAATGTTTTCTCATTTTACATAGCTATCCCCATTCCCACTCCTTCCCCTCCTCCTACACCACCCTTCCCTCCACCAAACTCCCCCATCCACTCCTTAGTGAGTCAACAAAGTCTGGCACTTCACTAAGAGGCCAGACTGAGGCCCTTCCCTCTCTATATCTAGACTGAACAAGGCATCCTTCCAAACAGAATGTGCTCCTAGATGCTAGCTCAAGCACTAGAGAAAAAACCTGGCCCCACTGCCAGTGTCCCACAGACACACAAGCCTCACAACTGCCTCCCACATTTAGTGGACCTAGCTTGGTCTTATGCAGGTTCCCCTGGTATCAGTCCAGAGTCAGTGAGCTCGCACTAGCTCATGTCAACTGTTTCAATGGGTATCCCCATCATGGTCTTGACCCCTTTGCTCATATTATCACTCATCCCTCTGTTGGTCTACTCTCCAGTAGCTCAGCCCAGTGCTTCAGTGTAGATCTCTGCATCTACTTCTTTCAGTTGCTGGATGAAGGTTCTGTGATGACAATTAAGGTAGTCATCAACCTGATTACAGAGCAAGGCCAGTTCAGGCATCCTCTAAACTGTTGCTTAGAGTCTTATTTGGGGTCATCCTTGTAGATTCCTGAGAATTTCCCTAGTGCCACATTTATTGTTATCCCTTTGATGGCTCCATCAATCAAAATATCTCTTTCCTTTCCCTCCCTCTCTGCCCCCCCTTCTTGAGAATCCATTTCCTCGTGTTCCCTACCTTCCTTCCCTCCCCCCCCATCTTTCACTCTACCTTCTCCCCTGCCATACTCCCATTTTTTTTTCAGGAGATCTTTTCTGTTTCCCCTTCCCAAGGGGATCCATGTATGTCTCTCTTAGGGTTCTCTTTATTTTCTAGCTTCTCTAGGATCATGCACTATAGGCTGGTTATCCTTTACTTTATGGCTAATATCCACTTATGAGTGAAAAGTATACACCTTGCTTGTATATCTGTGTCTGGTGGGGGGGGGTTACCTCACTCAGGATGGTTTTGTCTAGATTCATCCATTTGCTTGCAAATTTCAAGATGCCAATTTTTTTTTTACTACTCCATTGTATAATGTATCACATTTTCTTTACCCATTCTTCAGCTGAGGAACATCTAGGTTGTTTCCAAGTTCTGACTTTAACAAAAGTGCTGCTCTGAACACAGTTGAGTAAATATCCGTGTGGTATGAGTGTACATTTTTTTGGCATATGCCCAAGAATGGCATTGCTGGGTCTTGAGGCAGATTGATTCCCAATTTTCTGAGAAACCACCACGCTTCTTTCTAAAGTAGTTATAAAAGTTAGCATTCTCACCAGCAAGGGAGGAGTGATCCCCTTACTCTGCATCCTCTCAGCATAACCTATTATTGGTGGTTTTGATCTTGGCCATTCTGACAGGTGTAAGATAGTATCTCAGAGTTGTTTTGATTTGCACTCTCCTGATGGCTAAGGATGTTGAGCAATTCCTTAAGTGTCTTTTGGTCATTTGAGTTTCTTCTGTTGAGAATTCTCTGTTTAGACCTATACCTCATACTTTTTAGTGGATTATTTGTTAATTTGATATCTAGTTTTTTGAGTTCTTCATATATTTTGGAGTTAAGTCCTCTGTCTGATGTGGGATTAGTGAAGATCTTTTCCCATATGTCAGCTGTCATTTTGTCTTAGTGACTGTGTCCTTTGCCTTACAGAAGCTTCTTTGTTTCAGGAAGTCCCATTTATTTATTATTGCTCTCGGTGTCTGTGCTGCTGGGGTTATATTTAGGAAGCGGTTTCCTGTATCAATGCATTCAAGTGTACTTCCCACTTTCTCTTCTATAAGGTTCAGTGTGGCTGTATTTATGTTGAGGTCTTTGATCCTTAAGTTTTGTGCATGGGGATAGATATGGATCTATTTTCATTAGTCTACTTGTTGACATCCAGTTATGCCAATACCATTTGTTGAAGATTCCGTTTTTTTCATTGTAGAATTTTAGCTTCTTTGTTAAAAATCAGGTGGTCATAAGTCTGTGGATTAATATCAGGGTCTTCTATTTGATTCTGTTGCTTCACATGTCTGTTTTTATGTCAATACCAAGCTGTTTTCATTACTGTAGGTTTATAATAGAGCTTGATGTCAGGGATGGTGATGCCTCTGGAAGTTCCTTTATTGTAGAGGATTGTCTTGGCTATGCTGGGATTTTTATTTTTCTATAAGAAGTTGAGTACTGTGAAGAATTGGGCTGGGATTTTGATGGGGATTGCATTGAATCTGTAGATTGCTTTTGGTAGGATTGCCATTTGACATTGTATCTCTAGAATGTGTGTGTTCTAGGCACCATAATTAATTTTAAACACACAATATGTATTTATTACTAATTCCACTGGTATATTTTGGGTTGATTTTACGTTCTGGCTAGTATGAATAATTCTACTGTGAATATAGATGTATCTGATCTGCTCCCAGTTATACTTTAGCAGACATATACAGAAATGGGTTGAGCAGATCAACAGACCTTTTTGTTGAGAAACTTCCACACTGTTTTATGGTGATTGTTTCATTTTACATTCTCATCAGCAGAGCACAGGGATTCCAACTTTTCCACATTCTCCCCAACACTTCCTTTTTTTTTTTTTTTTGTAAGACAGAAGCCTACTTTCAAGACTACTTTGAAGATAATGAACTTTTTGATGAGAAAAGCACTTTATTGACAATGACTTGCAACATGGATTTAATAGTCTGGAGTAGATGTTTAATATATATTTATTAGGTCAGAAGCCCTGTGACAGGTGAGTTAGAGCATGGGTCTCACAGTTTCACAAAGACCGGACCACTATCCTAATAAACAATGCTTATTAGGACTTGATCCAAGTGCAAACAGGTCACCAAATGTCCATAGAAGCAATCCTAATTTTGAGTATGTTTTTAGTTATTGTAATTATATTCATTACTAAAACCTGTATCTGAATTTTACTCCTTCAGAATTATATTCTTTAGATGGCAGTGTTTCAAATACTTATAGACAGCTGGCTTGCCTTTTTCCCTCTGCTGCAAATCTTTTCAAAGTGACATATTTTAGTTATTTCTGCCGTTCCTCACACATCACAGTTTCTGGGCTCCACAGCCGTGTGCCACTTCTGACAGACACCTCGGCTCTGTTTGATCAACTCGTTCATACGAAAGCATGGACGTTCAGGTCGAGTCGTTTTCTTGGAGAACTGGTAAATGTGGATCTAGAGTACTCAGAATGTGCCTTCACAATGACTGAGGAAAGACTCACAGCTGAGGTACAGTGCTGTAGACTCTCCCCCGTACTAGTTACCAAATGTTTGTGGGCTTGAGTCAGCCATGTCTGGCCAGATCAGCCATTCATGTGGCTCCTTGGAGGCACCCTTTGTTTCAAATTGTTTCTGGCTTACCTCAAATAAAAATTTATTTTTAATAATTTTTTAAATAATTTAATAAAAAATTACCACAAATAAAAATTCTGTGAAAGAGATAAACCTAGGAAATGTTAATGAGAAAATAATGTTGAACATTATGGTGACAAATGAATGAAAATGCAAAGAGGAACCTGGACAGAGACTTAACAACAGGCATGGTGAAGCAGCTCTGCATTACAGGAGTGTACAGTGTGTCTTCTCAGAACTGAAGACAGTGAACAATAATTGATATAAATCATTATTTTCAGTTTAATTTATCATGTGGAGAAGTAATGGAATAACACAAAAAATTGTAAGTGGAATGGAGACATTTACTCTTAGGACAGACCTTTTTTACATTCTTTTTCTTTCAGAATTTATTCATCAATAAGTTATTTAGTAGAATTAAGAAAGTCTGATGGTAAATTAAAGTAGGCTAGCAAATAATAGGAATACAATTTCAAGTGTTTATAGGCATGAAGTATTCCACATACTTGAAGTTTCATTATAGCTTTGGGCCTTGTGGAAACGTAATCAAGTGTTACATTTTTAATTTTGGAAATGTGATGAAAAGAACATTTAATAAATAACATAAAAATATTATCTTGTTTTCTATACCTTTAGTCAATTAGCACATTATATTGTCAATATAAAAATTCTATATAAGAGAAAGCAAATTGGTTGAGTGCTTAGAAGTCTTAGAGCATATTCTATGTGTCAGAACATAGCTACCTACATATAAATAAATGAAGATAACCAGATATGCAAGCAGTTACTTTTGTCTGAAGCTGATATATACTATAGTCATAAATATGAATGAAAGTATGCAGTTTTTCAGGAATTTTGGTTGTTTTTCCTTTTTTCAAATGTCTTGTTCGGGTTTCAGTAGGATTCTGTGAGATAAAACCTAGCAAATGTTAATGAGAAAGTAATGTTAAGCATTATGGTGACAAATGAATAAAAACGGGAAGAGGAACCTGGACAGAGGCTAACCAGCAGGCACGGTGAAGCAGCTCTGCATTACAGGAAAGTACAATGTGTCCTCTCAAAACAGAAAACAGTGAACTGCCACCAGTCACATACTAGTCAGCCTTCTGCAGACATGAAGCTGGCCCTCGTAACCCCATTCTCAGCAGGGCCTGCTGGTGTCATAGTCCTAGTGATAAGAAACGAGGACACTCCAGCAATGTAGGATTGTTCCCTTTATCCCACAACCTCTCCAGCATAAGCTGTCATCAGTGTTTTTATCTTGGCCATTCTTACTGGTGTAAGATGGAATCTTCTCAGTGTTGGCTGAGGATGCTTATTCATTGCCTGGCCATTTCTAGACCAGAAAAAAATCACACAGAAACAATGTTAATTACAACATTGCTTGGCCTATTAGTTCAGGTTTCTTATTAACTATCTCTTACATCTTAAATTAATCCATTTCTATCAATTTATGTATCATCACAAGGCTGTGGCCTACTGGTAGGTGTCATTCTCCTAACATCTGCCCCCTTCGGCAGTTACATGGCATTTCCTGGACTTTGCCTACTCTTTATATATCTCTGTTGAGATTTCCCACCTGGTTATATTCTTCCTGCCATAACCCCCAAATAGGTTTTTTATTAACCAATGGTAATAAAACATATTCATAGCATATAGAGGGGAATCCCACATCATCTCAGAGTTGTTTTGATTTGCATTTCTTTGATGGCTAAAGGATGTTGGGCATTTCTGTGTCTTTCAGCCATTTTAGATTCTTCTGTTAAGAGTTCTCATTTTAGGGTCATACCCCGTTTTTTATTAGACTATTTGTTCTCTTGATGAACAATTTTTTGGGTTTTTTTGTATATTTTGGAGATCAATACTCTGTCCAATATAGAACTGGTGAAGATCTTTTCCCATTCTGGAGGCTGCCATTTTGTCTTGTACAAAACTGGTACAATCACTTTGGACATAAAGCAAAGAAAAAGCAGCTTACAATTCACAATCTCAGAGAATCTAGACAACAGAGAGGACCCTAAGAGAGACTTACATGGATCTAGCCTACATGGGAAGAAGAAAAAAATATGTCCTGAGTAAATTGGGAGCATGGAGATCATGGGAGAGGGCAGAAGTGGAGAAAGAGGAAGAGAGGGTGGAGAAAAATACATAACTCAATAAAAGCAGTAAAAAAAAAATAAAATAAAAAAGAAACAACAATCTACACTTTGTGTAGAGAGTGAGGAACAGATTTTAGATATGCTGCAAAACTAAAATAATAAAATGAATAGTTGATTGGATGTGAAAAAAATAATAATTACACTGATTTTCACAAGGAGATGGGCACTTCTCTTGGCACGCATAGTCTCACTTACTCTTGTGAGTCAGAACCTCCTATGGTTCCATTTTGAAAACCAGTTAGCTGAGGCTGTGGCAGGTTTATAGTCTGTGAGATGGAAAAAATCAACACTGTTTTATTGCTAGGGATCAAGTGAATTATGGCATGCATGCCAAGTGACAGCATATCTCTGTCCTACATCCCTGCCCTGATCAAGCAAGATTCAGACCTATGAAGTTGGGATTCAGAGACATTGTCTATTAATTTACATATTTAGAAATAGTAATGTAGTAAAAATTAGTATTTGTAATGTTAAACAAAAATATTGAGTTGTTCTGAAACTGTAAAGTGGCCTCATGTATTTTCAAAATTAGTAGATCTATGTTGATGAAATAACCTGTCTATCATAAATTTAATTGCAGAAACTGATACATGGCATATTATCCTTTGCTTTCCAAATTGGAAGTTGGAAATGGGTTATCAAGGGAAATCTAAAATCAGTGTGGCTGTGTCCCCCTAGGAAGCCTTCCCCAAATCTGTTTCCTTGGTTTTTCCATACTGTGGAGGCAGCGCATCTATTGGCATGTGACATACTTCCATCTTCAAAGCCAGAAGCTGTCACCGTGCCTTGCTGCAGTGCAGAATTCCCGTATCCTTCCATTCGAAAAGACCCTTGCATGCAATCCGCTGGACTCTTGAGGATTTTCTATTTTAATATCTCTAAGGTCAGTTGAGTAGATAGTTATGACTTTTATCTTCCAATTTAATTTCTCCTTACTATGGAACACAGTAATCTACTCACAGATTCAAGAAATTGAGACATGCATACTCTGATGATGCTGCCGATTACAATTGTTATAATTATCTGGTGGCAGTTATGAGATTAGATAAATTATGTCTGCCCTTTGTCAGCAAACATCATTTGCTCTGAAAGGCTTACATGCTTTCAATCATGGGAACACAGAGATCATGGTCAATGCTGCACACACTCAATTTTGCATACTACTTAGGAAACATCTTCAGATGGTCAAACTATCAAACACCTTTTATTGAAAGTCATTTCATTTGCTTGCAACTCTTCTGGTAGTTCTCTGTTTTGCTGCTTAGGTGGCAGTAGCCAAGCTGGCTAAAAGAAAGGTGCTCCTCAGAAAACCCAGCATCTTGTTGGTCAAAGGAGTCCAAGAGACTCCCCCCCACACACACCCCCGAATACCCAAACAATACAGGCTATTGCTTTTAACTTCTGTGCTTTGGGAGAAAAGAGGGGTGGCCCTATTGCTGTAGACACTGCATAATTTGGACCCGGGTTTTGGAGGAAATGATCTGGATCTGCCATGTTAAACTCCTCACTGAGAACTACCTCTCAGAGTTTCAGAAGGAGTCGTGTAAACTGCTGAGAGGAAAGGCAATTGATTGTCCTGTCTAGCTGTGTGCCTTAGTTAGGGTTTCTACCGCTGTGAGAAGACTCCGTGACTACAGCAACTCTGATAAATGAAAACATTTAACTGGGACTACATCCAGAGGTTTAATCCATTGTCATCATGGTGGGAAGCATGGCGGCATGAAGGGAGACATGTGCTGTGAGTTTTACATTCCAATCTGCAGGCAGCAGGCAGAGAGTGTGAGCCATGTGGATCTGGCTTGAGCTTCTGAAACCTCAAAGCCCACCCCCATGAATCACTTCCTCCAACAAGGCCACACCTACTCTAACAAGGTCACAAGCCCTAATCATTTCAAATAATGCTACTCATTATGATCCTATGGGAGACATATTCATTCAACCAACTATACCATGACACCAGCCAATGGCATCAATGTAGTATGTCCCAGAACATGTCAGAGTGGCACTTACATTCTGAAAGTAACCATCAACCAGTTTGACTGAAGGCCCTCGCCCTACAAGGGAATTCATGAGTGGCACTGTATGTGCCTGAGGAGGCGATGGAATATATGGGAGAACTTGGTACTAGTCATTTCCTAACTCTTGTTCTCTAGCTGTGTGTCTATACGTTTATCCTCAGAACACAAAAAAAGTGCAGCTCTCCACCCTCTTCACAGAGACATTATTTTTGCACAAGATGGAGATCATTACAGAAAGCCACCACTGGTCAAAATGCAGAGATCAACTGACTGGGGTTCCTCAAACAAAATCAATACATTTACAGTATAACCCCTATGTATAATGTTCTGGAAACATCAAGAAGAGCAGGAGGAATAAGAACCACCAAGCTACAGCCTGGTATCACATTCATTCATTTATTGACAAAAATGTTATGTTCAATTACAAGTGAGGGTGACTGACAGTTGAGGTCGTTTGTAGCATGAAATCATGAACTGAAACGGGATTTGCACTCATTTTTTCCTTTATTGGTTCCATGAATTTTATGCTAATATTAATCTTCTTTGTAACATTTTAGTAACATAATCTAATTTAGGGATTGTCGAGTTATTTGGGTGTTCTTTCTAAAGTAGATGACACTTCAGAGCAATTTGTGTTTGTGGATTTATAGCCTAAACTTAAGCAATTGATTGTCATCAAAGGTCAACTGTAAGTGCCTCATCTTCAGAACTAAAGAAGCATTGCGAACCCAATACACTATAAAATTTTAAACCATTTCTCAACAGAGAAATCCATTCTGTTTAGAGATAATACCTTTTACATTGTATCAAGGAGAACACAGAGTTCTCAAGACTTCTCCTAATCTCTATTCTGTTTCTGTGTAACTATTTTATATTATACTAGACACTGCTTAGATGTGTCCATTTATCAAAAACTCTAATAACATACATCTCAGGTAGTTTTTCTTTGTTTATCATTTTTCTTGATACTTACATAAAAGTTTTATAAAGGTAAACTTTATTGTGAAAACTGGAACAGAAGTTTACTAGGTTTTAACAGTTCATAAACCAAGTCAATAATGCATATTTTTATTTAAAAGTCTAATTTTATTAGTAATATCTTCTTATTTCTTTCAATAATACAGTTATCATTGGGAAAACTTCCATATGTTTAATTCTTCGTAGCTGTCTTTTTGCCTGGACATTATACAAAGGTATTTGTGTGTGTGTGTGTGTGTGTGTGTGTGTGTGTTTACACATCTTGTTAAAGAAATGCTTAAACTTTCACTATTTGGAATTAAATTTTAAGTATCACTTAAAATATAAATAACTATTTAAATTTGGGAATGTTCTTTTTTCATAATAAAATCTATAGCTTTAGATTTTGGTTTTTGAATATATTCTAATATGTGAAAGGGAATCTTTGATTCATTTATCCAATTAATAAATATGATCTTTATATCTATTATGTGCCAGAAGTGATGAAATCCACATCTTCATGGATGTCAGATCTAGAAAATTATCATAGACAGATGTGTATACAACACACATTGATGAAGAATTGAAGTTTAAAAATTGTAAGACATAAAACAAAACAGAAAGGGTGGAGAGAGACTAAGAGAACTAAGGAGAATGTGGCATCAGGAAGAAAGATTTACAGGCAGAATCAAAACGCTGACTGTGGAGAGAAGATTTAGTGTGGATTTCAAAGTAGGAGCAGCCACCATTCAGCTGGTAGAAGTTTCCAATGGATACAATGAATGAAGCCTCCCCGATAGAGAAATTATCAGCAGAAAGGCAAAAAATGGAGAAGCTTAATAAATAAGACAGATTAGATAAAATGGGATTGAACACTGATAAAAAATGTTATGGTAATATTGTATTCTAAGTCTTAGAAACTAAGAGAAATAGAGGTCATAAAGGGGAGGAAATGGCCATGGACAAAAGACGACAATCTGCTTCCCCTGACGGGGTGGGCTCCATTGAAGACAGAAGCAGACGGGAAGCATTACAGAAGATATTTCTACCTTACTGACTCAAAAACATATATTTAAAATAGAAAAATAAATATATGCAGATATTAGATAAGCTGGAAAGGCAAAGGACATAAATCATCACAGGAAGTCAAAGTCAAGATGACAAAGGACTCTGAAGATAGGCCAAGCTGTACAGAGATGACAATAGGTGACTAAAGACACAGAAGGTGGCCAACTATCTAGGTACAGTCATTTTCACACAGTAGGCAGTGAAACCTGGACTGCTGATTGCTTGAAATGGAAGCATCAGATAGCTACATTGATCTATATTGATTGATCCGTGGTTTTAGTCTTACTGAGTCGGTATGAGCGCCAAAGCAGACAGAAAGCATCTGGAAACAATGATTAAATGGCAATTAAAAGAGGGAATGCTTGAATCTAGTTAAGGAACAAAATGATTCCATAAAAGAACATAGAGCTGAGGAGAAGTAAGGATCTTCAGGAAGTAGATCACTGAAGTGATAGACTTGCCAGGTAGTAATTTAGGATGTTTAATTACAATCTTGTTACATATGATCACCAGACAAGGTTGGGCATGGACTGATGGCTAATTTAAATGAAGTGAAAGCCAGTGGTGCTTAAAAAGCCCAGGACTTCAAGGAGAGAGAGATGTTGACTACAGAGCTTCTGAGATAATCAAAGAGGTCCATACAATTGGGATTAAAGGAAGAAAGGCCTGGTTCTAAAGTTTTGCCTCAAGGGTAAGTGTTATCAGGCCAGGCGGCTATAGTAACTAGGAGAACAGGAGGGAGATGTTTCTGGATGATGGAAACCACCTGTGCCAGTGAATCCTACATGTATCTAAAGAACAAGGAGAATGGTGGCACTGAAGGGCCAAAGCGTTAACTCAGTTGGGAAAGCACTGGCTACAAAAGAAGGAAGCCATGAGCTCCATCTACAGCACTCACACAAAATCCCAGGCATGGTGCACACTCATAATCACAGAGCTGAGAGGCAGAGGTGAGAAAATCCCCACTCTTTACTTGCCAGTCATCCTTGCTGAGCTGGTTAGCCCTAGGTCCCAGTGAGGGACGCTATCTCAAATGACAGAGTGTATCATTTCACTACTCATGCAGAACAATGTCCAGGGTTAGCCTCTGGTGGCTAAGTGCATCAGCACACACATGAACACCACACACACACACACACACACGCATACAAAGGCATGAAAGAGCCATGACAGCAATACATATCTGTGAGAACAGAACTGAAGCATTCATTCTTTGAGTCATTTACTTAAGGATATTCTTGAGTGCTTATTCTGTTCATAAAATAGAAGACTAGAATACACACACACACATACACAAAAACACTTTTTGAGGAATTTTTCTACTTTGATGTCATTTTTATCCTGATTTGTAGATCTAGCTTTAACTGTTAGTGAGTAGTCACCAATGCCTTTGAACACACAACCCATTTCATAAATAAACAGTATGGCTATATCAAAAAAGCTAAAAAGAAATGTCGCTAATAGAAATATCTAAAACATTGTAGGACTAAAGATCAGAAATGTTCATTTAGACAACATGCTAACAGTAGAAGATCAAAGGGGAAGAAAGGAGTGTTGCACCCACTCTTCATGCAGAATCTTGTCTGAAGCATTCTCCAGGACTAGAAAAGGGAACAGACCACACATGTGACTGCAAGCATTGTGAAATCTTAAAGGGTTCCTTGAGTCGAAAAGTGCCCTTCAGTGTGCATGGATGCTATTTCCACACCCAGAAAGAAGTTCTGGGTGATGAGTATAGAAACTGAGAATTCAGCAGCTCAGTTGGCAAAGACCCTGCCACACAGAGAGGAGGACTTGAGTTCAATCCCCAAATCTCATTTTTAAAACAGTCAAGCATGGTGGCATGCACTTGTAATTCCAGCACTGGCAAAGACGCCAGGACTAGATGAGGAGCCAGCCTAGCCTTGTGGTCAAGTTCTGACAAACAGAATACACTGTCAAATGCAGAGTGGATGACTCCTGAAGAATGACTGTTGGAATCGGCCACTGACCCCAACATCTATGCACATACATGTGCCCATGTACTAGCATGCACATGTACACCTGTTTACATATAGATATGAGAACACACATACGCATACACATGTGATTTCCTGACAGTTCAAGCTTATGCTTTCCTATTTTCAAATATTTGAAGCTACATATGAAGTGAACGGTGTTCTGGCTCGATTTCTGCACAATGCACCACAGAAATTATAGTTTGTCTGTGTGTTGCTGGAAAGAATGGATGTAAGGAATTCTTCTCTCTCACCTTCCTCCCTTCTCTCCCTTCCCCCTCCTACCTCCTTCCAACCACTTTCCCTTCTTCTTCCCCATTCCCCTTCATCTCCTCTCCTTACTCCCACCTCTCTTCCTTTCTCTGTCTCACAGAAGTCCTGTGGAGGTCCCTCTGGCCTGAGAACAGGATTGTTACACTCTTCCAACAAAAGCCAGACCCAGACCACAGCATTTAAAGGATGTGACATATCTGATCTCTTCGGCTGCTTTTTAAAAGTTACACAACAATCACAAATAAGCAAGAGTCTGTCTGATAAAATTGTAGGTGATGTCGGAGCAAAAGTATTCCTGACTTACTTATGCCAAAGCCTAACTTTTTCCCAAAGAGCACAGCTTGTCTCAGGATTGCCAGCTGTTTCTTTTCTGATCTTTCTGAGGAAAAAGACTTCATTAGAAACCCGATTCTGTTGAATATTTTAGTACCCGAGTCTCCTTTGTAATGAATTCATAAAGCATTGCCCAAACTGCATTGACTCCCAGCAGTGACTTTTACATTTGAGAATTTTTAAAGCTTTATTCACACTCATTCCTTCCTTCTTTCTTCATGGTTGTCTTGATTTGTGTCCTTGTCACCTCTCCAAATTACAGCCAGCTAAATGGTCCAAAGATTCCAATACCAAAGCCAGGGACATCTGTAGAAACAGGCCTGAGCCAGCAAACTCAGCCAGATAAGGCCCAAGGCAGGGACCCCCAAAACAGCAGGCTTGAACCAGTGACATCTGCTGGACCAGGCACAAAGCCATGACCTCCACAGGATCAGGTACAAGGGAGCCACTGAAGAGGGAGCAGACCTGAGCCAGAGACCTTAGCCAGAATATCCCCAAGCAAGCAACCTTCGTGGGAGCAGTCCTAAATGAAACCTAAGATTCGAGAGTGACACCCGGGAGTGCTGAGCAACTTCTAGAAACAATGAGTAGCCTCCAGGGTGACTGAAACCATGGCCCTGACTGCACCACAAAGAGCAACCATCTGAGCCTTGCATCCACTGGCACCAGAGACATAGCCCCAAATACACCAATCAGAAAAAAAGATGGGTAGACAAGGTAAGAACACACTCAATACCATGAAGAGCAACACAACACAAACAAAAACTTGTGGCCCTACAACAGCAAGACTTGAACACCCACATATAGATGAAGCAGAATAAAATGACCCAAAAATAGCTTTAGAGGAATGTTTGAAGCCCTTAAAGAGAAAATGAAAAATTCCCTCAACGAAATAAAAAAAGATGAAAAAAAAATACTGAAAGAAATCAACAAATGCCTTAAAGAAAACCAAGAAAAAGCAATCAAACAGATGAAAAATAAACAATTCAAGACTTGAAAACTGAAATAGAGACAATAAATAAAACACAAACTGGAGGAAATATAGAAACAGAAATTATGAGAAAATGATCAGGAACCACAAATGCAAGCATAAACAACAGAATATAAGAGATGGAAGAGAGAATCTCAAGCACTGAAGATACAATAGAGGAAATAGACTCATCAGTCAAAGAAAACATTAAATCTAACAAAAGCTTAACACAAAATATTCAGAAAATGTGGTGTACCATGAAAAGACCAAACTTAAGAATAATAGGTATAGAAGAAGGAGAGGAAATCTAACTCAAAGGCACAGAAAATATATTCAGCAAAATCATAGAAGAAAACTTTCCTAACCTAAAGAAAGATATACATATGAAGCTATAAGAAGTTTATAGAACACGAAATAGACTGGATCAAAAACAAAAGTCCCCTCGCCATATAATAATTAAAACAGTAAACATACAGAATAAAGAAAGAATATTAAGAGCTTCAAAGGAAAAAGGCCAAGTAACATATAAAGGCAGACCTATCAGACTTACACCTGACTTCTCAATGGAAACAATGAAATCCAGAAGGTCCTGGTCAGGCATTATGCAGATACAAAAACACCACAGATGCCATTCCAGACTACTATGCCCAGCAAGACTGTCAATCACCATAGACAGCAAACAAGATATTCCATGACAGAACCAGATTTAGCCACAAACCCAGCCCTACACAAAGTGCTACAAGGAAAGCTCCAACCCAAGGAAGTAAGTTACATCCACAGAAACATAGACAACAGATGATCTCACAGTAGCAAATCCCAAAGAAGGGAAAAACACACACAATAGCATCACCAACAACAGAAACTAAAATAACAGGGACTAGTAACCCCTGGTCATTAATATCCCTTAATATAAATGAACTCAACTCTCCCATAAAAAGACAGGCTAACAGATTGAATACAAAAACAGAATTCATCCTTCTTCTGCATACAAAAAACACATCTCAACCTCAAAGACAGACATTGCCTAAGAGTAAAGGGTTGGGAAAAAAATTCCAATCAAATGGACCTAAGAGACAAGCTGGTGTAGCTATACTAATATCTAATAAAAAAAGACTTTAAACTAAATCAATCAAAAGAGTCAAAGAAGGACATTTTATATTAGTCACATGAAAAGACATCAAGAGGACTTAAAAATCTATGCCCCAAATACAACTTATGTCTCACTTGCAAAAGAAACACTAATAAAGCTTAAATCACACATTAAACCCCACACACTAATAGTGGGACACTTCAACACTCTACTCTCACCACTGGACAGGTCAGTCAGACAAAAAATTAACAGAGATATATGCAAACTAATAGATGTTATGACTCAACTGGACTTAAGAGACAACTATAGAATAGTCCATCCAAACATAAAAGAATATATCTTCTTCTAAGCACCTCATGGAAACTTCTCAAAAACTGACCACATACTAGGTAACAAAGAAAACCTCAACAGATATAAAAAAGTTGGAATAACCCCATGTATCTTATTGGATCACCATGGCTTAAAGTTAGAATTCAATAGCAACACTAATTTCAGAAATACACAAATGCATGGAAATTAAACAATGCTTACCTGAATCACAAATGGTTCAAAAAAGAAATAAAGAAATTAAAGACTTGATAAAATTCAATGAAAATTACCACATATCGTACCCAAATTTATGGGGCACAATGAAAGCAGTGTTAAGAGAAAAGTTTATAGCACTAAATACCTGGAATAGAGGATGGAAAAATTCCACAGTAACGAGTTAACAGAACATCTGACCCAGGACAAAAAGAAGCGAACTCACCAAAGAGGACGAAATGGCAGGAAGTAATCAAATTGAGAGCTAAAATCAACAAAACAGAAACAAAGAAAACAAGGAAAATAATAAATGAGACAAAGAGTTGGTTCTTTAAGAAAAATCAACAAAATAGACAAAACTTTATCCAAACTAATTAAAAAGCAGAGAGAGAATATCCAAATTAACAAAATCAGAAGTGAGGAGGGGGACATAAGAACAGACATTGAGGAAATCCAGAGAATAATTAGGTCATATTTTGAAAACTTGAACTTCACAAAATTGGAAAAATTAAATGAAATGGACAATTTTCTGGATAAATATCACCTACCAACATTAAATCAAGACAAGAGAAGCAAATTAAATAGATTTATAGCTACTGAAGAAATAGAAACAACCATCAAAAGTCTCCCAATCAAAAAAAGCCCAGGGTCATATGGTTTCAGCTCAGAATTCTACAAGATTTTCAAAGAACTAGTGCCAATACTCCTCAAATTGTTCCAAACAATAGAAACAGAAGGAGCATTGCCAAATTCTTNAGAGATCCACCTGTCTCTGCCTCCCAAGTGCTGGGATTAAAGGCGTGCGCCACCATCGCCCGGCAAATATTTATTTATTATGTATACAATATTCTGTCTGTGTGTATGCCCGCAGGCCAGAAGAGGGGACCAGACCCCATTATACAGATGGTTGTGAGCCACCATGTGGTTGCTGGGAATTGAACTCAGGACCTTTGGAAGAGGAGGCAATGCTCTTAACCTCTGAGCTATCTCAAATCTGTACAATAAAAGAACTTCTGGAGGCATCACAATCCCTGACTTCAAACTCTACTACAGAGCTACAGTACTGAAAACAGCCTGGTATTGGCATAAAAACAGACAGGAAGACCAATGAAACTGAATTGAAGACCCAGATATTAAGCCACAAACCTAAAAACACCTGATATTTGACAAAAAAGCAAAAAAATATAAAATGGAAAAAAGAAAACATATTTAACAAATGGTGCTTGCAGAACTGGATATCAACAGAAAGAAGAAGAAAATAGATCCATATCTATCACCATGCACAAAACTCAAGTCCAAATGGATCAGAGACCTCAACATAAAGCCAGCCAAATTAAACCTCATAGAAAAGAAAGTAGGAAGTACACTTGAATGCATTGGCACAGGAGACTACTTCCTAACTATAACCCTAGTAGCACAGACACTGAGAGAAAGAATTAATAAACAGGACCTCCTGAAACTGAGAAGCTTCTGTAAAGCAAAGGACATAGTAAACAAGACAAAATGGCAGGCTACAGAATGGGAAAAGATCTTCAATAACCCCACATCAGATAAAGGGCTTATCTCCAAAATATAAAAAGAACTCAAGAAATTGGTCATCAAAGGAACAAATAATACAATAAAAAAAAATAGGGTACAGACCTAAACAGAGAACTCTCAACAAAGAAATCTAAAATGGCTGAAAGACACTTAAGGAATGCTCAATATCCCTAGCCATCAGAGAAATACAAATTAAAACAGCTCTGAGATTTCATCTTATACCTGTAAGAATGGCCAAAATAAAAAACAGTGATGAGACCATATGCTGGAGAGGATGTAGGATAAATGAAACACTCATCCATTGCTGGTGGGAGTGCAAACTGGTAGAGCTGCTTTGGACTTCAGTATGTCCATTTCTCAGAAAATTAGGAAAGAACCTTCCTCAAGAGCCAGCAATACCACTTTTGGGTATATACCCAAAGGATACTCAATCATACTACAAGAACATATGTTCAACTATGTTCATAGCAGCATTGTTTGCCATAGCTAGAACCTGGAAACAACCTAAATGCTCCTCACCCGAAGAATGGATAAGAAAAGTGGGATACATTTACACAATGGAACACTACACAGTGGAAAAAAAATAACGCAGGCAAATGAATGGATCTAGGAAACATCATATTGAGTGAGGCAACCCAGATCCAGAAAGACAAATTTCACGTGTACTCACTCATAAATGGCTTTTATACATAAAGCAAAACAAAACAAAACAAACAAAAGAAAACCTTGCCTACAATTCACAATCCCAGAGAACCTAGACAATAAAGAGGAACCTAAGAGAGACATACATGGATCTAATATGCATGGGAAATAGAAAAAGACAAGATTTCCTGAGCAAATTGAGAGCATGGAGACCATGGGAGAAGTTTGAAGGGGAGGGGAGAGAAAAGGGGGAGAGCGAAGAAAAATATATATCTCAATAAAGACAATTCAGAAAAAGAAAATTACACACACACACACACAAAAGATTCCAGTACCTCCTTTCCTTTATTTTTATACAAAATGGACCAGAGTTAATTTTATACCTGTTGATCATCAGGAAAGTCCTAGAAGTCCTGCCTTCTCCTACAACCCTCTCATCCTTGAACATTAATATTCCCTGTAGCAGAACTGACTGGCAGCATCTGTGGCTCCTTCTGACTCGCATGACCTCTTACTAAGCTAAGACTGTAGTTTGCACTTTTCTGTGTTTACATTTTGGGTTTTTCGTGCCTCTTCTTAAAATTCAGCTCTGTCTCTATCTCTTGCACCTTTGTTGATTCCATGCCCATTCTTCCAAAATCATCACTGCCTCTATCATTTATTATTGTTTCCCTCACAAAGATTTTTTTTTTTGAAAACCAAAGCTCATCCTTTGAGCTACTATTAGGATTGTGGCTCATGGTGACAGATGCAGGGACAAACATGTTGAAGGTGGCATTTCCTTGTGTAGAGGGCAGAAGAAAAGGGGCCTTAGTGAGCAAGGTGTAGCTCATTTTTGACCTGGTGCACAAAGGAGAAATTTCCAGGAGAGCTTTTTGCAGGCTTGGAGTGCACAACTTTTCTATCAGTTTGGTTAAATGTCACTGTGTCATTCATCTGCCTCCCCTGCTGTATTCTCATTCTCTTTTCTCCAGGGATGCCCCAGCTTATAACTCACCTCCCTGCCATTCTTTTATCGGAGACCCCCCCCTTCCTGACCCAAATCCTAGTGGCTTGGCTACTAAAATGCAGATAAATCTGACTCTTCATAAATCATCATCAAGAAAGATGTGAGCCAATCAAAACTGTGAGCCATTGAGATACAAAGCTAAACCATCGCTGTGTGAGTTGATAAATTATAGGCACTCTTCCACTTATGAGGTGATCATGGCTTTTCACACCATTGAATGTTGAAAACATGCTAATAATGCATTTAATACACGTAATGTATCAGGCATCATAGTTTATCCCCACGACTGACGGGGAGCTGAGGTTCCCAGCCAGTACCCAGCATTATAGACCGTTATAGATAGCTAGCCTGAGAAAGCACCACACATCACAACTTGGAACATGATTTCGACAGAAAGCACATAACTTTTGCACTATTTTAAAGTAAAAATAAAATGGCAAAGGAAGAAACATAGTTTTCAGTAGATATTATTGTTTCTATGGGAAATGTGTAAGGCATCTATAGAGCCATAGTTGGCTCTAAGAGCTATTAGCAATAGCAACTGATGCAGGATCAAAGCAAAACAAAAAAAATAAATAAAAACACAATCTTTTACAGAACACCTTCAAAAATGAAAATGGTTCTGTAAAAAGCAGTTATCCTTTACCTTGGCATGAAACATAAAATATCCAATAATTTGCTTTACTGTGAAGAGCACGGAGCACTGCCATGTGAGATGAACTCTTTGGTGTGCCGTGGCTAAACAGTCTTAGACTGGCTGCTTTAACTGGAAGAAACATATTTCTAAAAGATCTAGAGGCTACAAGGACCAAGAAAAAGATTTTGGCAGAATAGTTTCATTTTGAGGTCTCTTCCCTAGTCCATCTTGCTGCTGGGCCACTTCTTAACCTCTTCCATCTGGATGGGCTGGCAGACTTGACACACTGGCCCCTCACTGTAGAATCCTGACCACTTCATAACAAAAAAGAGGTATCTGTTATTTCCCAGGCTCACACATTCCATTCTCGTCTCTCCTACACACCTACGGCCAAGCCTTTATGCTCCTGCAAATTTGGGGGGTTAAGAAAAAAAGCAGGGAGAAGGACAAGACATGTCTTTCTTAAGAGGGCTGTGACCATCAGTTTCTGGCCTTTGGCTTGAAGAAGTCTTAAACTGATTTTCCTCCCTAGAGACTGGTTCTTCATTGTGCTCTGTTTTCTGTTTGGTGCATAGGAAATATTCAAGTGTGTGAGTGTTTGTGCATGTGGGAACATATGACTATGAAGGCCAGCTAGTACTTTCCCAAAGTCTCTTTTCCACTTGCTGAGAGAAAACTCCTCATTGAACCTGGAGCCCACTGATTTGACTAGACTGTCTGGACAGAAAGCTCCAGAGACCCTCTTGTCCATCCATCCCTGTAGATGAATACTTTGGCCTTTAACACTGGTGCTAATAATGTTGGTCTTAATCCTCATATTAGCACAACAAACACTTTACCTGTCAGGTTATCAGGTCATCTCAGCCTAAGTCATCTCCAGGTGAGACTCTGATTTCTATTGCCGGAATAGAGTGATAGGTATACTCTGGGAGGGTATTAGTCTCTCTCTCTCTCTCTCTCCCTCTCTCTCTCTCTCTCTCTCTCTCTCTCTCTCTCTCTCTCTCTCTCTCTNCTCTCTCTCTCTCTCTCTCTCTCTCTCTCTCTCTCTCTCTCTCTCTCTCACACACACACACACACACACACACACACAATGAAAGATAAAATCTTCTGCTTCTGTATCTGATTATAAGTCTGGTACTCTTTAAACTAACTGAACTGGCCACGCCAAGAGCCAGTTTTGCCTAAGTGGTCTTGCTTGTCTAGGATAACAGATGTACCACAAAAGAAGAAAAGAAAGAAAGAAATTCATCTTCTCCATTCCTCCTAGCAGAGCACATTTAAGACTTCTCTGAAATGGGCCAAATTCTAATTTATGAAGCCTGTGCAACCTAATTGACTTTTTCAATTTGTTTGTACCAATGACTCACTTGGCTTACAGTAAGAGATAAAGACCATATCCCCTCCCCACCCCAAGAGCCTTCAAGAGGAGGGGTAGAGAAGAAAAACATTACACTCTTTCTGGGGCCCTTACCACCCTTCCGAATAATTCTCCCTTGGTCTCCACCTGCTAAACTCCTTTATACCTAGTAGACCAAGGTGTTTCACCAAACACACATGTTCCCTTGCTGTTGTTCACTTTAGCTTTTAAAGGGCAAAGGTTCTTTTCAACTTCTGATTTTGTTCTTCATTTGGTGAAAACTTAGCAGGGAATGAGCCAAAGGCTAATGAGTTTTTGCAAATATTCCACGAGAAGACAGCTCCTTCACTCCCTGAACTTCCCCGGAGTTCTGGCTGATGGCTTTTGGTGGCTAACCTTTGGCAGAGGAGGATGATAGAAAACTGGAAGGCATTTACCTCAAGCCTTTCTCTTTCTCAGTCTTCTATACATGGGTCTGCATCTCTTGTCTAGTGTATATTTTTCTCCAGAGCTCATTTTATGAAACGGTACCTTCATTGTCTATTTGCTTCGTTTTTTCTGATGGTAAGAGATAAAAATTAACCTTATAAGTAAAACAATGAGAAGGAAAAGAGCTATTTCTTGCCCTGCTTTTCAGTAACCAGTAAACAGCTTTCTTCAAATTTGTTTGATAAATAAGGATGTTCCAACACTAACAAGAAAACGTGTTTCCTGAATAATATATTGTAACTGCTGAAATGGTGGGCTCTGCCAAATATTTATGACAGCTAAGAAATTATCTACACAATGAAAGAAAAACTCAATAGTTTTTTCTTAGGTTTTATGATGATGGGTGAATATGTTTTATGTGTATTTGATGGGCTCTTGTATTTATCAGAAAATTTCAATTATTGTAAATCGTCAGCGAGTATATCTTCCCAAAACAATTTTTTTTAGTGTAAAACTGTCTTAGCAGAAAACGACATCTTGAGGTTGGCTTTGTTTCTGTTTGGTGATTATTTTATCTCTGCAATTGCACATATCCTATTGTAATCACTGTCTGCACAAAAATACAGGAACTTTTCAATTAGTTTACCAATTATACATTAAATTACTGTCCTGAATGAACCTGGTATAAATGAAACATTTTAAAATCCTGAGAGCATCATTTGTTTCCTCGGAAAACAAAACCAAAAAAAAAAAAAAAAAAGAATAGAAGAGAGAGAGAGAGAGAGAGAGAGAGAGAGAGAGAGAGAGAGAGAGAGGCTATGAGATAGCTCAGCTCTTAAAGGTAGTAGAAGCTGAGATCCTAAGCTTCAGCTTATGACCCCTTCATGCAAAGGGAAGTCAGGTTCTGAAAACTGTCTTTAAACCTCCATGTGCACATCATGGTGAGCATGCGCATGCACACACTCACACACAGATATACATACACAGACACACACATGTACTCACACATACACACACAAACACACACAGGCATACACACATACGTACACCAGACACACACAGAGACATACACACAGGAAAATGGGAGGCAGTGGTGGGGAGGAGGCAGAAATGTTTAATAAATAAATAAATAAATTTAATAAAAAAATACATAAAAAAATTTAAAAAAAAACCAAACACACACCCAAACATATGATATACAAATAAAAGTAAATTTTTTTAAAAAAGAACAAAAATTTGGTCACCAAGCACAGATATAAATATAGCATTTGCTTGAAAACTACCAAGTTCTCTTTTAGATATAACTATAACACATTAAATTCTATGTCTGAGCATGTGGTATACATTTATATACCAACTAGAATGTAAAACTGAAATGCTTTTGTAAAGTACAAAGTGTGAAAAGACATTAAGGACATATAGTTGAACACAAATAAATGAATGTGTTTCTCAAAACCCCCTTTTAACTCAGTCCCCTTTAATAATGGTTCCTGAATTTTTGTAAAATTCATCATAAGGGCCTCTTATTCAAGTTGACTTGGTGATAACCTGGTGGCTAATTAATTATCTCACAATGTAGAGGGTGTCCACCCCATGACTGATAATCTGAAAAAGAGGACGAGACTAAAGAGGAAGCCGATGGCCATGGTGTGCGATGTCACCCTTGACTCCACACCAGAAAAATTTTTCTAAACGAGTTATGTTAACGCTAATGCCAGGCTTGCCCTAGGCATGCATTTTTACTAAGAAGCATGAAGCCTGCTGAGGGATTTGTGAGGTGAAAATGTCTTCATTCTCTATAGAGAAACACAAGGGAGGATAATTTATTATCCTTTTTCTGGTCTGACACATGCGAAGAGGTCATCTGCCCACAGGTCTAACGAAAAAGACACCATTGTGATAGCAGAAGAGGAAAAAAGAGAGAAAAAAAATACCCTGAACGTCTGTGCTACCCTTGAGTAACTAAACCAGCCAGCACTGGATTTCATTCTGCCCCTTGCTATTGTGAAATATTATAATTCCCCCCCAGTTTAAGATAATTTGTGAAGGAGTTATTATTACACACTGACAAAATACCTCAAATAACAAAATAAGAAAGTGTTGGGCAGACTAGAAAAGACAAATGGGACAGTATGCTTCAAGATGGAGCGGTAGGGATAATGTCATCAATAGGAATCATAAGGAGGAAGCTTCAGTGTAACATAATATGAACCTTGTTCTCAGCAGTAACTAAAGCAGTTCCTACTTTAAGAACGGCCAGACCTTCTTCGCAGACACTGGGCAACTACTTTTTACTTATGCTGCAAATGGAAGAATTCAAAATATATAAATGTATGACACTCCCAACACCGGGCCTTGTTTCTGTCAAAGAATTTTTTTGTTTTGTTTTGTTGTTGTTGTTTGTTTTGCTTTTTTTAAGTGTTTTGAGACAGGGTTTCTCTGTATAATAACTTTGGCTGTCCTAGAACTTGCTTTGTAGACCAGACTGGCCTCAAACTCAGAGAGATCCACCTGTCTCTGCCTCCCGAGTGCTGGGATTAAAGGTGTGCACCACGACTGTCCAGCTTTGAAGTCTCATCTAACACTACTCTATGAAATGATCTCCCTCCTAGTTTAAGGTCACTCCCTTGTATTTCAGCTCCAAAGAATTTATTGAAACTCAGATTTGCGTCTTGACTCTGTCAGTAGTTGTGAGAATAAAATTACTGTGTACAAGAGGGTCGCTCCCTGTAGTAATAAGTGCAGCGGGGCTGCGTCCCCAGCACCCTGGCCACCTGGCTAGCTTATGCTTGAAATAACAACACACAAACTGTATTCATTTAAACACTGCTTGGCCCATTTCTATCTAGCCTCTTCTAGGCTAATTCTAACATATTAATTTAGCCCATTTCTTATCATCTATGTAGGACCGCTAGGCACGCTTACCAGGAAGATTCTAGCCTACGTCCATCCTGGGTCAGAGCTTCATTGCGTATGCCCAGGAGAGCGAAGCAGGGCCTCTGCTCCAGAGAGCAGAGCTGTGGAGTCTGAGCTCACTTCCTCTTCCTCCCAGCATCCTGTTCTGTTTATTCCTCCCACTATGTTTTAACCTATCAGGGCCAAGGAGTTTCTTTATTGCTTAGCCAATGAAATCAACAGATTGATATATGACACGCCCACATCAGCTCCCCATCAGGAAGTCTTTTCAATGAAAACTGAACTCCAGGACCAATAAAAGGTTTGCACAAGCAGTAAGAAAATCAATACAGGCTGAAATAGCTGGCCTCGAGCTTGGCTTTGAGAATGGGTAAAACCTTGCAACGTGCTGGCCTTGCCAGCACAGGCACAAATGCTATATAGTGCTTTTAGAAACGGAATGAAATGGACACGGTGCATTTTGGATTAGTGCTGTGTAATAATAGATCCTGCTATATGGTGTTTTTAAAGAAAATTCTAGAACCAAGTGGACATTAAGAGTAAGATAAAAATTTAATGTTGTGCTGCCATTTTTTTGAGGAAGATATATTTTTTCCCAGTAGGTTTAGAGGTAGTGCCATTGTCCATTTAGTGAAGCTAGTTACCGTCGAAGTTATTTCAAAGAAAATTTTAGCTGTGGGTACCACTTGGAAGAAACGAAACATCTAGCAATTCATTTGTGGTATAGGATGGACTGCGTGGTTATTTGCTGCAATCACTTTTTTCTCTGTCTCAGTTTTCTACATGACTTTACCTTCCTCCCACCAAGCACATGGCAGCTAGACTGTTCAAACTCAACACAGGCAAAACTGTTTGGGTTTCAGACTCTCTGAAGGGATAACTTGGGGTACAGCACCGCATTCCTGAGAGTCTGGGTGAGATTATCAGCAAGCAAGGCCACAAAGAACAACAGAAATGCCGTCACTCGAGAGAGGACCGAGACGACCGCAGGGAGGGACGGCAGTCTTCCTGTAACTAGGAACGTTAGCCCACTTCTCGCGTGTGGAGTCTTCAAAGAAAAGATAAAGATAAAGTCTAGGAGAGATGGCAGAAAGAAAAAGGGTAGGGCCACCCTCGAACACGAAAGGTTACTAACAATTCCAAAAATGATGTGCCACAGCGTGACCGCCTGCTCAAACCAGCAGAAATATTGGCCTCATTTGCATTTTATATTGTTTTCTCTCTCTTACAAAGAATGAGCGGAAGGTGCATTAAGTTACAAGTTCTTTATCTTCGAAGAAAGCAAGCATTAGCAAAATGCGCTCTTAATGTGCTTCCCTCTTCCACAGAGTAGAATTGATTTCAAACCAGCCCATTTTTTAACAAACTTCCATCCTTTGAGAATGCAGCCTCTGTTATAAAGAGAAAAGGCTCCCTGTTTCTTCACACCCTTCTGCTGAGCAGCCTGGTCCAGGTCCAAGTGCACACGGCAGAATACAGAGCAGCCACTCGCGTTTGCTTTAAAGCCTGGCATGTGTTGTTTATTTAAAATAAGAAGACGTAAACATTATTAATTTTCTCTTATGAGCTTCACTGAAAAAGGATGTATCACCTGGTGATCTTGACTTGTCTTTCAAGAAAAATATAAACTTGTCCAAACTCTCCCTGGGATTTGCCACCTCCATGACCGGTGCTGTATTAATTCTGAGAGTCCTGGTGTCATGTTGGGACACTCAACTAACTCAGTTTCAGCCCTGAGAATCCCAAAAAGAACAACCCATATGACCACAGACCCAAATTTACCTTACTGTCCTGATTTTTCTCTTCATAGCTAATTCATTTTTAAAAACATGTAACTCTCAGTCCATCATTGTTCATATTTATTTATTTATTTATTTATTTATTTATTTATTAAAGATTTCTGCCTCCTCCCTGCCGCTGCCTCCCATTTCCCTCCCCTTCCCCTATCAAGTTCCCCTCCCTCTTCAGCCCAAAGAGCAATCAGGGTTCCCTGCCCTGTGAGAAGTCCAAGGACCACCCACCTCCATCCAGGTCTAGTAAGGTTAGCATCCAAACTGCCTAGGCTCCCACAAAGCCAGTATGTGCAGTAGGATCAAAAACCCATTGCCATTGTTCTTGAGTTCTCAGTAGTCCTCATTGTCCGCTATGTTCAGCAAGTCCGGTTTTATCCCATGCTTTTTCAGACCCAGGCCAGCTGGCCTTAGTGAGTTCCCGATAGAACATCCCCATTGTCTCAGTGTGTGGGTGCACCCCTCGCGGTCCTGAGTTCCTTGCTCGTGCTCTCTCTCCTTCTGCTTCTGATTTGGACCTTGAGATTTCTGTCCGGTGCTCCAATGTGGATCTCTGTCTCCTTCATTTATCTTCAACTTGTACAATCCAGTTTCCACCTTGGACCTCGTGGTGACCTCAATGCTGTCAAAGGCAGTGAAAATGAATCCACACACCTTCGTATGAAGTATTTAGCTTCAGCTAAGCTACCTGAAGCCCCTACACTGGTAGATTCATCCCCTTAGAAAATACCTCCTAACTTCTGCAAAGTACAAATAAGATAAAATTTAACTTTTCTGATTCTTTGAGAGGACATTTTAGTTTCTCCTCCATCAGCTCATTATAAAATTCTTCATTATTTTGGATTGGTGATTGTAATTATTTTTTATTTTTATTTTTAATTGTTTTTTATTGAGCTCTACATGTTTCTCTGCTCCCCTCCCTGCCTCTTCCTTCCCCCCTTCAATCATTCCCCAAGGTCCCCATGTTCCCAATTTACTCAGGAGATTGTTTTTTTTTTTCTACTTTCTACTTCCCATGTAGATTAGGTCTATGTAAGTCTCTCTTAGTGTCCTCATTGTTGTTTAAGTTCTCTGGGATTGTGGTTTGTAGGCTTGTTTTCCTTGCATTGTGTTTAAAAATCATATATGAGTGAGTGCCTTTCTGTGTCTGGGTTACCTCACTCAAAATAATGTTTTCTAGCTCCATCCATTTTCCTGCAAAATTCAACATATCATTATTTTTTTCTACTGTGTAAATATACCACATTTTCCTTATCCATTCTTCAGTAGAGGGACATTTAGGTTGTTTCCAGGTTCTGGCTATGACAAACAAAACTGCTATAAACATAGTTGAGCACATGTCCTTTGTAGCATGATTAAACATCCTTTGGATATATACCCAAAATTGGTATTACTGGGTCTTGAGGAAGGTTGTTTCCTAATTTTCTGAGAAATTGCCACACTGACATCCAAAGGGGCCGTACCAGTTTGCATTCCCGCAAGCAATGTAGAAGTGTTCCCTTTTCCCCTTCCCCCACCTCTCCAGCATAAGTTGTCATCAGTGTTTTTTATCTTGTTCATTCTTACAGGTGTAAGATGGAATCTCAGAGTTGTTTTGATTTGCATTTCTCTGATGACTAAGGCTGTTGAACATTTCCTTAAGTGTCTTTCAGCCATTTTAGATTCCTCTGTTGAGAGTTCTTGGTTTAGGTCTGTCTCCATTTTTTTTTATTGGATTATGTGATCTTTTGGTGACCAGTTTCTTGAGTTCTTTGTATATTTTGGAGATGAGACAGGGATGGGTAAATGGACTGTATAAGAAAACTAGCATGAACCTGTGACCTAGCCAGAAACAGCATCCTCCATGGTTTGTGTTGCACTTCTTCGCTGTGAAGTGGGTTCCCTGGCCGGTGGTACTGCTATGTGGAATAGCAAGCAGGGCTGCCTTCACTTCCCTCAATGATGGACAGTGATCTGGAAGCATAAGCCAAAGAAGCCCTTTCCTCACCTAAGCTGCCGATAGTGATGGTGCTTTTCACAGTGAAACGGCGGCTTAGATTAAAGTAGACAATTGTGTAGGTATTTGCACAACTTTAATGAAAACAAGACTCAAGAAACCAAGGTTCCAGCGAAGTACCAGAAGCAGGAAGGGGAGCACGGCTTCTGTGCACCCAATTTATCAGTAAACATTCGCCCGAGGTGAGCCCGCCCCCAATGGGCGGGCTTATCCCTACATCACAGCAGCGAAAAGAAACCTTCATCAATAGCAGACTAAGAAAGGGGCAGGAGGAGCTTGCTTAACTGTCACCAACCAACAAGAGCTAACCACAAGGCAGTTCTTTTCGACATATTCAGGAGTCTGTATTTTTGCCTGGCGGTGGTGGTCACACGCCTTTAATCCCAGCACTCGGGAGGCAGAGACAGGTGGATCTCTGTGAATTCGAGGTCAGCCTGATCCACAAGAGCTAGATCCAGGACAGGAACCAAAAGCTATGGAGAAACCCTGTCTCGAAAAATCAAAAAACAACAACAACAGGAGTCTGTTTTTTTTTTTCAGGCATTCACTCTTTTTCCTCTCTTCTGATGTTTGCATATAACAATAACTCTAAGATTTTAATTAGTGGAAAAAAAATTTCACTGATTGGCAAAATAAGCCATAGTCATAATCAGATAGAAGCTTTGGCCATGAAGACAACATCAGCGATTATTATCTGCAATGAACATTGTTATAGAGTGAGATCTGCATGCAAATAAAACACAACACGCATAGATCCTAAAATGCCGGCATCTTGTGTAAATCTGACATAACGAGTGCCGAGACAACTGCCTGCACTAGATTTCTCTCCAGCATTTCATATTCTGTCCTTGTATTGGTTTTACTACCCCTTTTCACGTGAGTGTTTTTATGGGGGGAAAAAGGACTGTCAAAGGGGAAGGTTACGTGATATAAGGTGACACACAGACCTCATTAGACAGAAGGCCAGTGTAGCCCTAAGTGGAAAGAGTTGTACTTTGTGGAGGAGTAACAGAAGGTGAAGCTGATAGAAAAATGATGAAAAAAAGAGAAAATATGTGTGTGTATGAGTGTGTAGGGAAAAAATGAACACGGGAAAGTGAGTCTGAAAATCATGACTGAAGGCTTCAATGTTTTAAATGGGCAGCATATATCTATAATTTTACACAGAAGCAAGGGATGTTCCACATGCCAAAGAGTGGGAATTTGTGGGCACTAAAAAAAAGATGCCCCACCAGGAAAGGTTTCAGAAAGATAAACATGGCCAACCCTGTGGAGCCTGGAAACAGACCCTTCCTTCCCCAGCTGATGCTGAGTGAGGACTCAGCCCTGGCAGGTACCAGAGAGTGAAGCCTTGAAAAGAGGTCGAAAACAAGAAAGCCTGCTAAGTCACAACTGGACTCCTGGCCCACAGTAAACATGATATTATATATACATATCATTTTCAAATTATAAATGTGTGATACACTATTAGCCAAGAACGGAAAATTAATAGCTTCTAAACTCAAGTGCAGAGGCTTAGAACACACTGCAGTAACCATCTGCCATGCCCACCTTCTGACCATAAACCCATATTGAACAAATATTTTTAAACTATTTACTTTTACACAAATAATATGAAGAGTTGACTTCTTGCCTTGAGTGCAAAAAAAGTTTAAACTTTCGGTGTTAAACATCTAGGGACAAACACCTGATATAAAACATCCAGCCCTTTTTGCTAAGATCTAAGTAGTAGAACACGACCATGATGGACTTGGTAAATCACGCAGTATGTGATGGCCGTCTCTTTAGTCCAAGTCATTTTATAAAAGTTTGTTATGTTCAATTTTTATTTTTATTTTTGGTTCACATATAACCGTTTATCTTAGTTACTTTCCTATCACTGAGATAGGCTTTCCAGGGCAATGTAAAGAAGAATGAGTTTGAGCTTACAGTGTCAAGGGTCAGAGCCCATGACCAACACAGTGGGAAGGAAGCATGGCAGCAGGCAGGCAGGCATGGCACTGAGGCAGTAGCTGAGAGCTCACATCTTCATTTACAAGGAGGTAGAGAGAGAGAAACTGGAAATGGCTTAGGCTTTTGAAACCTCAAGGTCCATCCTAATAACACACCTCATCCAAGGCCACACCTCCTAATTCTTCACAAACAGTGCCACTAACTGGGCACTGCTGTTAGATTTTCTTTTACTCTAGCCCAAAGTTGAAATGCCAAAATGTTATTGAATTTTTACTCTTTACTCTTGTTTACGGAGCCCACCATTGAGCTCCCAAATAAATCACACATGAAGGCTTACTTTTAAAATAAATGCCCTGACTTAGCTTCAATTATTTCTTGCAAACTTCTTAACTTAAATTATCCCATCTACTTTTTGTCTCTGGGATTTTATATTTCTCTGTTTCTGTGTACCTTTTCATTACTTCTCACTCCATGTCTGGCGTTGTAGCTGAGTGCTTGGCCCCTGATGTCATCCTCTCCTTACTCTCTTTCTTGCATTTTTCCTCTCCTTCCATGAGTGTCCTTCTGCTTATTCTCTCTGCCTGTTAGGCTCTCCTCTCCTTTCTTTTGCCATTCAGCTCTTTATCGGATCATCAGGTGTTCTAGACAGGCACAGTAACACAGCTTCACAGAGTTAAACAATTGCAGCATAAACAAATGTGACATGGTGTAGGAGAGTCTTCTTTCTATGTGTTGTTTTCATTGGTTGAGTAAAGAAAACTGCCTTGGCTTTTTGATAGGGCAGCAGCTTAGATAGGTGGAGTAGACGGAACAGAATGCTGGGAGAAAGGAGGAAGAAACAGCTGCCTGCCATGAAGCTGACAGGTCAGACATGCAGGCTTACAGGCTTTCCCAGTAAGCCACAAGCTCGTGATGACATACAGATTATTAGAAATGGGTTGAATCAAGATGTGAGAGTTAGCCAAAAAGAGGCTAGAAGTAATGGGCCAGGCAGTGTTTAAATGAATACAGTTTCTGTGTAATTATTTCAGAGGCTAAGGTAGCTAGGCAGATGAGAGCTGGGCAGAAACACAGCCCACTCCTCATTACTACAAAAGATTAAAATAACAAAACCTAACCATTATCCTTTTAAAAAAATCAAAATTGTTTAGCTAGAATATACATACATTGAAGGCAGTAGATGTTTGGGCTGTGGAGATTTGCTTCAGAAGCACAGCAGTGAGAACTGTGGTCTCGCAGATTCCTGCTCTAACCGCCTGCTGCTACATCTCCTGCCACAATGGGCTCAACCCTGCTAGAGCTAAAAACTAAATAAACTCTTTGTAAGTTGTTTATGTTCACAATATTTTATCAGGGTAATTAGAAGAGTAACTGATAGAGGGGCTTAGAGCCCGATGGTAGCACAGGCTAGCCCGTCCTTCCTCCACTCTGCAGCCCAGGTACTCATGTCCATTTCAAATGTGTGAGAATCAGGTGGTAGCACAGGCTAGCCCATCTTTCCTCCTATTCTGCGGTCCAGGATTTCATGTCCATCTCACAAGTGCATGTTAGACTCAGGTGGTAGCACAGGCTAGCTCATCTTTTCTTCTACTCTGCAGCCCAGCATCTCCTGTCCATCTCACATGTGCTGGTTACTAGAGTCAGGTGGTAGCACAGGCTAGCCCATCCATCCTCCCACTCTGAGTCCAAGATCTCACGTCCATCTATTGCTACTGCTATTGCTGGCTTCTCTCTCCCTTTCACTCTGTCCCTCTTGTTGGTTTTTGATGTTTCTGTTCTCATACTCTTACCCTGTTTTCTATAAAGCCTCCGTGGTTTCTTGATAGCCTCGGGTAGCCCGTTTATTCACTTCCATTGGCCTCTTCCCCATGCATTTCTCTATTGTGTAAGAAATCACTGACTGCGCGTGGGGGTAAAAGTCTGATCATTTGCCCGGTTCTCTAGCAGGCATCGTGTCCATGGTTAAGATATGGAGCAGCCTGGGCTGGAGAAATGGCTCAGAGGTTAAGAGCACTGCCTGCTCTTCCAAAGGTCCTGAGTTCAATTCCCAGCAACCACATGGTGGCTCACAACCATCTGTAATGGGGTCCGGTGCCCTCTTCTGGCCTGCGGGCATACACACAAACAGAATATTGTATACATAATAAATAAATAAATATTTAAAAAAAAAAAAAGATATGGAGCAGCCTATCTGAGCCGCCCTTGCCCGTGCTCCAGTCGTTGCTCATCGTCCAGGTTTGTCTGCGTTGCCATCGGAATCAGTCCTCGTCACTTTGTGATTCTGGTTCTCACTCCCGGGCCTGCAGTTTAGGGCCTCCTGCCTCTGCCGTCAGTGGGCTCCTCGCCTGCTATAGATCTCCAACTTCCCTTTGAGCTACCGCTGAGAAAACTGCTTCTTCTAACAGGCTCCTGAGATTGGGCCCGCCAGGTAATCTCTTTTAATTAATCTCAGAAGAGCTGATTAGAAGCCTTAATTAAATATACAGAAATCTATTTCCTCACGTCAAAAGCAGTACAGAAACGCTGCCTCTGCGCATGTGTCCATTCCTAATGGGAGATTACTGGGTGTTGCCTGCAGAAGAAGTCGACTACAAATCCTGAGGTCCCTTCCCATTGCCCACAGTTAATCACAGTTGCATGTTTGTTGCTGGCTTTTGAAGACCCTCTCTGAGGCTGCGCGAAGCAAAGCTCTGTCTTATCTTTTGGGGGCCGCTATGACTCCGCCCATTTCCAAAATAAAGAAAGTAGATGGCTCGCAGATGTTAGATAACCTGCCAGCATTTGATGTTTCTGCCGTGCTGAATTCCTGACAAAGTCAGCTTATGGAAGGAAGGGTTGACGACAGCTGACATTTTGAGGGTACAGATCACTATGGCTAAGAAATCACGGTAGCAGGAACTGAGACTCGGTCATGTCAGGAAGGAGAGAGAGAGAGATGAATGCTGTACGCAGATGGTTTGAATACAGGATCCAAGCTCAGAGGATGGCGCTGCCCACAGCAGAAACGGACTCCTCATCTCTATTAACCTGGTCTAGATGAGCCCTCACAGGCACGTCTGCAGTAGGTCACACAGCAGTGAAGCAGGAGTGGGTTAAAAGGCATGTGGGCTGATCCCGGACTCTATTGTACGAACTTCTCCACTCAGCCCGAATGTCACTTTCACAGGCTAATCTCTCTCATGCTCACTGGGCTACTGTGCAAATTTGTGGTGCTTCGGTATCTAAAATATTACAGCAATATTGAGTAAAACTGTTCTAAGCATTTATTTTCAAGAGTTGCTGTGCAACCATGCCTTATTTCTGTCATGTGGAGTGTGTATGGTTTATATATATCATCCCTGTGTACAAGCTATGGTTCTACATACACAGAAACAACTTGGTGGCCTGGACCCCCTTGGGGAATTTGTATGAATGACCAGATGTACAAACAGGGCTCAAGCTATCATAAGTAATATAATATAGTTAAATTTTATAATCAGGCAAAGCAAGAGAACACAATTGGAAAGTATAAGTATGCTTGCTTCAGGGGACTGTGCTCAACCAAACCACACCAGAGAGTAATCTGGGAAATGATTGGAAGGGAAGTAGTGCCCTGGGGAAGCGGGAAGGCTAACTTAAAATCTTTATCTTCTCTATCCTCCCCCCCCAATCCAATCCCCCAGTTTCATCTCATCTCTAGAGGAACACACACATCTTCTCTTCCAGCCCCCATCCCTTTGTCTCCGGCCCCAAATCCAACAGGCATCATTCCCTGGGGAGCCACCAGCCAAGCCTGTGAGAGAAGCCAGTAGGTCAGAGAGGCAGACAGCCAGCTTCAGAGCTCCATTACTCCTCTTCTCAATCCGGCCACCAGCTCTGCACCAGAGTGCCTGCCGTGGCCTCTCCTCACGCTCTCCTCTCATTCCCAGGGATCAACTGGGAGAGGGAGGGAAGAGGACAATGATGGAGGGACTAGCGGGAGGGACAGATAAAATTAAGGCCATTTGACGGGTACTATGGAAACTGAATACAGCAGAATCTTCCTAAAATACACACGAATATGAAGGTGATCTAAATGAAGTCATCTGTCATCACTAAATGAAGCTTCTAGTACCCAGAATGGGTTACATCTAACTGACTTGTTGGCCAAAGGGGTCCTCTGGGAGCTCCCAAACATCCCAGACTGTTGCCAAGGCTATAGATTGCTCTCTACAAACTTACAACAAGGCCCTATTAGTCAGGACAACACAGACATAACTCATTAAGCATAGAAAAATTGAGCTGGTCCGTGCCATGACCCTTCCCGTATGGGCTAGTGTTCTTGGTACCAAAAGGTACTCTGCCTGCCACCAGAAGAGAACCATAAATACCCACCCTGCTAGAAACCCTCTGATCTACAATGGTGACCTTCCTGCGAGATATACTAGTGCAATGGTGGCCTGAATCTTACAGGAGTAATCAACCAGTGTTTGATTTGTCTTAAGGTGTACTCCATGAAATAAAACCCATACCCATGCTGCTTGGGTGACTGAGAACCTGAGACTAGATAGCCCTGGGACCTAGGGGAAAACCAAATACTATTGCTCTACAAAAANAAAAAAACCCGTAAGCAATAAAATGACTCCTAATGACTTTCTGCTATACTCATAAATCAGTGTCTTACTCAGCCATCATCAGAGAAGCTTCCTCCTACAGCAGATGGGAACAAACACAGAGACCCACAGCCAGAGCCAGAAAGTACACAGAGAATGAGAGACCTTGAAACACTCAGCCCTAAGCAGGGTATATCTATCAAATCCCTCCCCTAAGAGTTCAAGGAACCCAGCAGGAGAGGAGGCCGAAAGAGTATAAGAACCAGAGGGTGTGAAGGACACCAAAGAAACAAAGCCTTCTAAACACAATAGGACCAAAGCATATATGAATTCACATAGACCATGGCAGCATGTACAAGACCTGCAGGGGTTTAAGCCAAAAGAAGTTCTCGAGCTAAAAGAAATGGACATAGACTCCATCCGTAACCCAGAAGCTATAGCCAATTGATAACCATTTGCAAATGAAAATTTAATTTGCTCCTAAGGAGTCCCACTGGAGAAACGAACTACACTTAGGGTTAGGCTGCATGACCAGCCCTGGAGGTCAACAGCAAACAAACTCAACAGTGCTTTCAAAGAACTCATAATGCTGTGCCAGGAATTTTTCTTTCTTTTATCTTTTTGTTTTTATGGGCTTTTCCTTTTATGGGTCCTTTGAATATATAATATGGCTTCTGGATTTGCATATCTATGGGATTACTGAGTGTGCATACAAGTGGGTCTCTGGGTCTCTAACTTTCTTGTGTCATGTCTTGGGCTCTTCTTCCTTCTGATTGTACTTTTTTTGTTACTCTATTCTAATGTGTTTGTTTTATATTATATTATTGTATTATCTTTTAGATACTTTCTTGTTTTCTAATGAGACAGAAAAGGGGTGGATCTGGCTGGGAAGGTAGCTGGGAAGCAACTGGAAAGAGTAGGTGAAGGAAAGCATAATCGGGATATATTGTATAAAAAATTTTTTTCAATAAAAGAACCAAACCATCACCAAATTAAATTTTCTGTTTTCCCTGCATCCTGTTTTCTTCATTAGGCTTTGAAATTAATCATACTCCCAAGGGTGGAAAAGCTAATATAGGTGAGATTAGCAACAGGGTTTTGCCCCAGTTGCTGCTGCTTGTGAGCATATTACTGTCCCCAGGTGGAGTTTGAGTGGAAGCACTTAAAGTCACATCAGCACCAAAATTAGTCTTCTTGATTAATGTCATATTTTATAAGAAGCAGTTGCAGAGCAGCCAGCCTTCGCTGCTCTAAACGGGGCATCTGTTAATGGGTATTTATATCAGCTCATGGATTAAACTTAATTGTCTTTCCCCATGGTTTTCAGCCCGGGAAGATTTACATGGAAATGTATGACTCCTCCCAAGATTAGCACATATTCTACAAGAAAGGATAAGAGGGAAGAGGAAGATGAGATCGGGGTGTACTGAACAGCTACTGTGTGCACAGACTTCTGTTTGATCCCACTCACGTCACCCAATAAGTACACAGCATTTGGCATTACTCATTGCTTACACCAAGAACCCCAAGCCTTCGTGATAGTGAGCAGCTAACTTCTGGGGTGTCACATACTCCCCAGGTTTCCACTTCTCAAAGATGTTTGAATATTTTGCTTCCTTGTTCTTACGTCAGGGACTCGTGATGCTCTGTGACTGTTCTTCTCTGGCTGGCGCATCACTCAAGAAAAGCTAGTGCACCGAGTAAGTGTTCACTTTGGACATTAGCACTCAACTTAATGAGTCTCTTCTGCATCCCGACTATATTCTGATGCCCTCTGTGATCCACATTCATGACTTTAGGCTGTACTTTCAACAGCCTAGAAAAATTTTTAAAATAAATAAATAAACAAATGAATAACTGGTGTCTAGAAAGATTTGGTCGTGGGAGGGAATTCAGCATAAAGTTCCACCTTAAATTCACTGTTTGTGGCAGACCAAAGCACCGCTGCGGCAGGCGGACTGACGCACGGTGGTCGATGTGGCTGGCGGGCGAAGCAGGTGGCAGCGGCCGGGACCGGCGGGTACTGGCGCAGTGGCAGGCGATGCAGGTGGCAGGGACCAGCGCAACACCGAGAGCAGATCGCCCCAGGACAATTAAATCAAAGAGGTAGGCCTTTGGTTGGCGAGGTCCCTGGCAAACAGGGAAACTGATTCTTTTCCTGAAGACCCGTCTGAGGGGTGAGAGGGATCTTGGCCCCTGGCAGGAGCCAGAAAACAGAACGAGGGCATTTTGCAAGAGGAGCTTCTGGCCAGCAGGGAAACCTGATCTGATTTTAAAAGACCAATTAGAGAGCATCAATAGGAGGAGATGGGCAGGTGCCAAGGCAAAAATTCACCCAATAATCTGAAAAACAACATGAAAGCACAAGAACCCAATGATCTTACAACAGAAGGTCTTGAGCACTCTAACAC
Organism: Alexandromys fortis; assembly: GCF_014885135.2. Taxonomy (NCBI): domain Eukaryota; kingdom Metazoa; phylum Chordata; class Mammalia; order Rodentia; family Cricetidae; genus Alexandromys; species Alexandromys fortis. The sequence goes on along the minus strand of NW_026068026.1, from coordinate 2,084,524 downwards.
AGAAGAAGTGGAAAAAAATCGACTTTATGAAAGCAATAGAGTCCCTTAAACAATATGTAAAAAACACCTTTATAGAAATGGATGAGAAGTATAACAAAAAGTTTGAAGAATTGAGTAAATACGTACATGAGACCC
>NW_026068026.1:2019576-2079454 GCF_014885135.2 Alexandromys fortis | reverse complement strand
CTCGCTGAACATAGTGGACAATGAGGACTACTGAGACCTCAAGAACAATGGCAATGGGTTTTTGATCCTACTGTACGTATTGGTTTCGTGGGAGCCTAGGCAGTTTCGTGGATGCTCACCTTACTAAACCTGGATGGAGGTGGGTGGTCCTTGTACTTCCCACAGGGCAGGGAATCCTGATTGCTCTTTGGGCTGACGAGGGAGGGGGACTTGATTGAGGGAGGGGGAGGGAAACAGGAGGTGGCGGTGGGGAAGAGACAGAAATCTTTAATAAATAAATAGATAGATAGATAGATAGATAGATAGATAGATAGATAGATAGATAGATAAATAAAATCCACTGTTTATAAAGGCAGTCTCCCAATGTTATAAACATATAAATGTTCTGATAAAAATTATCTAGTCGTCATTAAAAACAGTATGTGTCACAACTAAAACATAACTTGAAACTAAGGAAATCTCCCCTTTCTTTTCTTTTGGGAATGACATTCGGTCCCAAGTGTTTAAGGCTGGCACATGAATGCCTCTCTTCAAATCAGTAGGACAAAACTGTTTATGCATTAGAACTTCTAAGTCTTGTGTTTACAGTTTTCTCTTTTAAAATCTACATCAGAGAAAAGTAGACTGGCTGTCAGCATTCATCTCTCTGTAGCAGAGAATCAAGCAGTCATACGCAGGACCTGGAGTCCTAACGTGGGAAAGGAAAAAGATCTGGAATAGTAAGATATTAATCACCCACAGTGGCCGGCATTTAGTACTCCATGGTACACTAGATTCTGCTAAGAACTTACTAATTCAGTAAGGGAAACTGAAGAAAGCCTTGACAATAAGCAAATATATAAAAGTAACATAAGGGTGAAGTAAAAGTGAATGGAATCAGTAGACGTCAAAGGCAGGCAACAAAGATCCAAATCTACATAATTTGATTACCCCCATGTTAGAGTGAGCAGACATATTTAAAACAACAGCACAAAGTTTCTAGATCATTAACAAAGGATTTTTTTCTCAGAAAAAATTGTGGTTTCTAGTTTTTTGTCACCGTGGACTTGTTAAATTTTTTTTCTTACTTTTTAGTGTGTCTGTGCATGTGATGTATGTGTGCATGTTTGTGTGTGCATGTGTGTATGTGCACACACATATGCATGTGTGTGTGTGCCTGCATGTGTGTGCATGTGCATATGTATGTGTGCACATGTGTGCGTGTGCCTGCATGTGTTCATGTGCGCATGTGTGTGCATGTATGTGTGTACGTGCATGTGTGTGTGTGCATGTGTGTATGTGCACACACATATGCATGTGTGTGTGTGCCTGCATGTGTGTGCATGTGCATATGTATGTGTGCACATGTGTGCGTGTGCCTGCATGTGTTCATGTGCGCATGTGTGTGCATGTATGTGTGTACGTGCATGTGTGTGTGTGCATGTGTGTATGTGTGCATCCATGCGCCACCTGTGCCACTGCAGGCACATTGAAGTTGGAGTACAATGTTATCAATCAATTCTCTCCTATGATTTGAGAACACATCTGTACCTATTGTACGTTAGAGAAAGGTTGGAAATGATTATGGGGGAGGGAGGGAAGGTATTGAATTTCTCATGAATTCTCCCTCTGTTAAAAAAGAGAGGAGACGGGGGGGCTGGAGGGGGCCTATTCCTACAACTTTCACTTCTATGCTTTGTCAAGTGTTGTCAAGCATTTTAATGAAGAAGTCCATTTCATCAGGAATGAAACAGGAATAAAATACTACTCATTAGCTTTCTCCTGTCTCTCTACTGACCTGTGGGCTGGTACCCTTCATAAGACTGTTTCACACTGTCTCTTCTTTCTATGCTAATTCCAGTTTCTGTGGGAGGAGAAAGTGATGTGTCCCTACTCTTGTGGGCTACGTTAACCTCTGGGCATTCTAGGGTTTAGCAATCATGCTTTGCTGAGTTTTATTCTGACGTATTTGTCCAGAACTGGACATTCTTTTCTATAAATAGAGCCCAAGATGCAGGGAATCACAGATACTAGACAGGTAAAAGATGGGCATCTTTCTATGAGACTTGCATCTACAAGGGGAAGGGAGTTGCTACGTTAGAGAAAGGTTGGAAATGATTATGGGGGAGGGAGGGAAGGTGTTTCCTTCCTTGCCAGTCAGAGCTCATGAGCATTGCACTCCCCAGTCTCTTTCTCCCTTCTCTGGGGAAGGGCTGGACTGACATGACCACAAAATTTGTAAGGAATCAATTGGGATCTCAGCTTCTCTGAGCCCTTCTCCTGCTTGGGAGCAGGACCGAATCTGCCACTCCCATACTATCCCTGTGGTCCAATGCTATTTGCAGCCATGGTCGCAGAGATGTCTGCATCTTAGGGAGTACAAATGGCTTGTGCATATACTCCAACTTCACAATCATGGAAGCGAAAATCAGTAATTTCGTGTCTATCTGTAGCCCTTTGCTTTATTTCTGGACCTGGTTACAGAAGAACAACACTAAGAATTGTTGATTTTTCAGTATCTCATGTGAGAGCCAAGAACTCCAAAGCATGGAAAAGTTGAAAAATGACATGGAAGTCCTGACTTAAAATGGGGACAATATATGTGACCTTATACTTAAGCTTCTGCATCCTATCTAGTCATTTTTCCTGTATTTTTTTCAAAATACTATTTAATTTTTTTTTTATCTGGACAAGGGGCCAGGTTTTCGTTGCTGGGACATGGGAAGTGGTGCTATCTGGGAGAGCACTGTGTTTTGAAGTCAGTGGTTGCAGTAGGTCAAGCAGCTAGATCCTCGGGCCAATGTCCGATTCTTTGTGACTGAGGCTGAGAAGAGAGTATCAACCTTAGGGAAGAGCCTTAACTTCAGGCAGTTTTTTAAAGAGATGAAAGTCTAGGTAGGAACCAATTAGATGTATAGTGGCAAATGGTCTCAACCCACCAGCTCAGACCAGCACAGGCTTTCTAAAGGAGCACTGACGAAGTGAAATTCGTCAGTGGCAGGTCTTCCACACAATTTTTGCCTTCAAGGAATGAGGAGCTTCTCTAGTATTACCAGGTTATTAGGCAAAAGTTTTGTCTTTAAATTTAAAGTGCTGTATGTAAGTAGACTTCTCAAGTCATCCTTTCCTTTCCGTCTTCCTCCTCTCCTCTTCCCTCCCTCTCCTCATTCACTCTTGTTCTGAATCATCCCCAAGGGTATAGAAAAGAAAATATGACAAACTTAGCCTTAGATTTATGAGGTTTGTCTACAAGTTGTTTCTGTCATAATGTGGCTATCCATAGTTAAAATGGATACACTCTCAAGGACAAAATCTGTGGAAGCTAATCCAACTATAAGTTCAGGAGAACTGTACTCTTACTGGCCCACAACGGATGCTGGTTATGAAGAGAGAGGGGATGACATGGGAACAGAGGCCACACCCAGTATCAGGAGCAGAGGCAATACAAAGATGCTGAATACATACTAGGCAAGTAGAAAAACATCTTAGAACTTTTAGTAATACAAATTTCTCAACTTTAGGAAAATACACATGGCTTTTCTGCTACCTAAGACAGAAAGCAATACATAGGGAAAGATATTCCCTATCCCAAACAGACAGTCCTCTGGCACCAAAATCAGTCTTGTTTTTTTTTTCTGGTAGATTTATTGCACTGTAGTTTGAATAAACAGGTTTTGGATTATTGACAAGGGCTACCATGTAGTTGCTACCCATTTCCTCTTCTCATACAGAGCAATGGAATTCTGCCATCGTCTTTGATAACAATGGCTCTAGCAACATAATTCTACATCTAGTTTTACTGTAAGTGCTAGAGATGGGCTCATGGTCTGAATTGAGAAATATGGAGCCAGTGCTCAGCAATTTTATTATTTGCAAATTCTGCAGTTTTCAAATGACGTCTGCCTGAGACCTGATATTACAAACTTTATAGGTCCAAATAAAGGAGCTATAACTATATGATGTGTGCACATGTGTATCTGTATGCATGTGTGAATGTGTTTGTGTGCATGTATGTATGTGTGTGTATCTGTGTGCATATGTGTGTGTGCACTCACATGTGCATATATGGGGGGGGGACTTTCAGGAATATAGCTGTTGAAAGACCCAGTCCATGAAGCATCCAGAATCTCTCTGAGACAGAAATGAGTTACAGAATGAGGAAGATAGTTGAGTCTTAATTACTACTTACAAGTTTCAAACTTCAAACGTTTAATTCCATGGGGGAAATAATTTGATATCAGACTTTAATTCACTTGGACTTTAATATATTTTGACTTTCACTTGAAAGAAGATTTAATCTTTGAACTTCAGCCTTGCCCTGGGTCTTTTATACTATTAGGGTCTTTATATTAAAAGTTTGAGGTCTTTTCCAAGGTATTGGAATCTCACAACTAGAGAAAATTTATACTGTCTTTTTGGTTGTCATTAATTTCTCCTTGAAGAACTTGTGATACACTGTTGAAAAAATGAAGCTGTGCCAAAACCAAGGACCTGTATTTTGAGACCTGTATTTTGTTTACAGCCATCTTAAGTTCACAAGTAAGATATTCACCTTTGCAGGGCAAGTTCCAGACCTAGGAAATTAGCCTAGTGAGATCTACAGGCCCCACTTTAGAAACAAGTAGCATTTCCTTTGTTAGTGAACAATCACAGACCCTCAGAATTTCTTTATCAGCTAGGGATGTCTCCAGATCTGAATTCTAGCAGACCTGACACGCTCCCCCTCCCTCTTGCCTGTTTGCTGTATAACAGCTTCTCAGGAGTAATAAAGTGCCAGTTTGGTCAGAAAGCCTGTCTTGCTGTCGTTTCTTGTGTCTCTTGTCCCCTCCATTCCTCTTCCTCCTCTAGGTTAATCAAAGACAAACCCCCCCCGTTCGTATCCCGCCTGCCAGGATAAGGCTGGACATAATTTAGAAATGGCACTAGAACAGAACGGATTTCAAGCTTCGAATTACAACTGGCCTTAAAGTTGATTTGTTTAATGAAATGTGAATATATATTTCAGAGTATTCTAGAAGCAAATTCTACAGCTATCTGGGGCACCAGGAGAACTAAAAATGACCAAGTGTTAATGATACTATCCTCAAGATGAGGGAATATATCCTGATACACATACATCTCCCCTTCTGGGGTCCTTGAGACACAGTATATGCTATGGTTTCAATTTTCATGGACTTAGAGAAAAATGAATCTGTGGAATTTGGAGTGAATGTTTTCTTCCCACTCCTGATGATTCCTTCCAGGTAAATGCAGAGCTGCTCACCATAGCCTCGCCCTTAGCTGTGGACGCCACCTCAGAAGATGCTGGGCAATGTGTGAGTGGAACACTGGGGGCACCAGCTCTGGCATGATAATTCCCTCCCCACTGCGTGATCCACTAGCAGGAATCAGGCTTCTTTGTTAGATGTCTCTGGAGCCCACATCAGCTACTCCCTAAGCTAGACCCTTCCCTGAGGGTTCCAGGACAGAAGGAGACAAGGAGCAATGGGGTGTCACTGTGAGTGGTCTGACCCTGTCCTACGGAGGCAAATCTGACTGATTCTGAGATCTGATATTAGCAAGGTCATGTGTACTAGTGAACTCCTCATAAAAGATCCCTGCCCTTTACCTGCCCCCACTTGATTCATCACTCAGTGTACTTTAGGGAAAAGTGTATTGCATTCTCCACTTGGTCCTTTCCTAGACTCTGCATGGAGTCAGAACTCACCTGTACACCTTTCTGGTAACAGGAACCAACCATATCTCTGTGATCTAACCTTCTCCTCTGTAACTCAAAAGTAAAGCCTACCTCACTTTGGGAGTCATGACTAGGAAACACATTACTAAATGTAGTGTCAGTTTAGGTCTGTAAACAAACGCTAGCTCAAGTTTGGCAGAAAGAGAGAGAGAGAGAGAGAGAGAGAGAGAGAGAGAGAGAGAGAGAGAAACAGAGAGAGAGAAACAGAGAGAGAGAAACAGAGAGAGAGAAACAGAGAGAGAGAAACAGAGAGAGAGAAACAGAGAGAGAGAAACAGAGAGAGAGAAACAGAGAGAGACAGAAACAGAGAGAGACAGAGAGAGAGTAGCAGAGCTGACAGTCTGAAGCTCTCCAAGCAGAATGAGACCAACTCCAAGAGCTGGTCATCCAATAGAAGGGCCATCCAAGCCCAAACATGCACAGTTCTTTCCATGCATGTCCATTCGCTAAAGGACAGCCATCCCCATGGGGCGAATGCGAGTGGCAAGTAACACAAGGACTGAGACTTGAATGAAGCTCATGGGGATAGAAAGGAAGTTTATTTTAATACCACCTTCAAAAGTGGGTATTCTGTGTACATATGAATTAGATGAAGGAGGTGCCCAAAGCCATACAAACGTTTGTAAATCCACACCACACAAGGAAACTGAAGCTTACTTTCACTCTGTGAAAGTTCTGTCATGTGAATTAGATCTTCTCAATCACACTGAAGAAAAGGAAGTGTAATACCAATTTGGAATTTGGAATGCTGTCATTAAAAGAGCTGAAATACTGATACATGTGTGTACCATGTTATGTCTAGCCTAGTTACTAGAGTGGATATGTAAAAATAATGTATCATCTCTCCTAGTCCTAATTGTTGACACACTTGATAATGTTTCTCGTTGTTAGAGAATGTCTCCTACAACCCCTGACAGTAAATGCCATCCCTAGGCAGTGTACACTAATCTATACATTGCGCCCATATTTTACCAAATAATATGTGAAAAAAATAGCATAGACCCAAACCAGACATAATGGAATGGAATGCAGTGGAGTAGGGAGGATGAAAATAGTGGGGTTGGGGGTGGGGAAGATGGGGTGTAGGGGGTGGGGAGGAAGAGATGGAAGTGGCTTGGTGAAGATGGCCTGGGCTGGCCTGGATTGCAGAGAAAGTGCAGCACAGAAGGGCTGTTCTACAGATGAGGAAAGGAAGCCACAACATTACATAACTTGCCTGAGGTCACTCCCTTATTAGCGGGATTGCTGAAAAAAGCATCTGGTTTTCCTGAGCTCAGCAATACATTGTTCCGATATACTGCCTCTGGTAATTTGCTCGGTTCTGAAGCGATGTTTTCATTTGTTACTTGCTTTTATTTTGCCTTTATGCCTAGACTTTTCACCTTACTTAGCTTTATAATTGGATGGAAATCACCGGAGGAAGGAACAACATACGGCTTTCCTTTCTGGGCCCAAGGAAGAAGTCCCTTTTAGGAGTCTTTATGGTCAAGTTCAGCAGCCGTGGTTCATCAGTTTGACACCGTACTATGGGAATGGATTTTTCTCTTGAGATAAGATACCCAAATGCATTTTTAAAAACTTTACATAATGGAAAGATTCAAACTTGTATAACAGTGGAATAATATGAAGATCTCTCCTGACCCTTCCCTGTTTGCCATACGGACACATAACCTAAGATTTTCCTCTATGTGGCTGTCCTATATTACTTCAAAGCAATTATTACACAGCAAGATACTTTGGAATATAATTATAAAAGATTGGAACTTCTCTTTAAACACCAGCACAGCGTCTCATTTGCACTTAGAATATTGATATTTGCCTGGAGTCACTGAATATTGATATATATTTTGCCTCATTTGTTAGGTTGAATCAGGATAAAATTACTGCAGCTGTTTCCTTATTTCCTAAATTGCTGATTTTCCTCTCTCTTTATTTCTTACCTTCAGATACCCTTGTTTAAAGATCAGGCCGTCTCTTCTCTTACAGTATTTCCTATAGCTAGAGTTAGATGATGATGATACTTTTCTGAGCCTAGGAATAACTTAATGCCTGACGCTGTCCTCTGGGCTGGGGCTACAGTTCCCTAGAGGCTTCCCTCCTATGTGTGATACCCTAAGTTCTGTCTCTGATACTGGAAAAACAAAACAAAAACCCAAAGTGGTGTCTTGTATTTCATGTAAAAGGTAGTTTAAAGCATCATTAAATTCAGGTTCCTTTCTCTTTTTTTTCAGCAAGAATGTTTGTGGGTGCCTAAGAGATGGATTAGTGACCTTGCCACCAAGGACCTTGCTACCAAGGACCTTGCCACCAAGGCTAAAGACCTAAATTCACCTCCCAAGACCACCTGATAGAAGGGGAGCACTGACTGTGTCAAGTCATTTTCTGACCCTCCACATACCCTCTTTGCACACAGATGCCCCCTCACAGCTCACAAATAAGTAAATGTCAAAACAACGACAGTTTCATAAGAGGCAGATAAAACTGTGCAATTTTCACTTTGTCACTTTGTGTAATGACACTGCCTATACAGACTATAATCCATAGAGATTATAGATTCTTATTCTAAATCTTTCGTACTGACTAGCCAAAATATTTCTATCTAAAATCTTCTTACCATGTTCTTGCAACCTTGAAATATGCATTGTTTAGAAAGTGGAGATTCTTTCGTGTTGTGGTCATCCCTAGCTAAACAGTCTTTCCTTAAACCTGGTGCACTCAAACAATGCCTGCTATGTTTTTATTACCTCTGGTACTTGGGGCGTCAGCTGTTCTCAGCTGGTTGATCAAGATAGACCTAGTCATGTGCTTACAGATGGCGACCAAAACTGTACCTCTCCTTAAGCATTTTGGATTTGTCATCTGGAATGCATGGTCTTCCTCGGCCTTTGTCCACCATGGTGACTGATAGCTTGGAGTGACTTCACCATCATAATTAAGGACATAGCATTAGATATCACAGACAAAGGTCACAGATACACAGGACTGAGGCCACAGCATGTGGAACTTGGAACTCAAGGAAAGCCATTTTGCATGTAAAATGTTCACGTGAGACTGAGACTGGAGGACTCCTTGCTGCCATCCTGCTTTCAATATGATTTATCAGCTTTTGCTCTAATTAATAATAGGATGCATTAGCATTTATCTGATTCATTTTTGCTTTCATTATGAGCTGGGGAAGAAAATATGTTTGAGGTATTTTTAGTTGCTTGCACTTATTGTTATGATCCACGCATCGACTCCTTCCTGTTTAGCAAGTGAGAAGCACTTGAAATCTGCATCTTCCCTCTCCTGATGCAACCACATGGCTTGTGAGAAATTCTTCGCATCCTAGTCTAATGTGACAGCCCAGAATTGTCTCAAACATTTCTCATTTCAAAATTGGAATCAGAGCTGGAGGGGTGGCTCATAGGGTAAGAGCACTGGCTGCTGTCACAAAGGACCTGGAGTTGAACTCCCAGCACCCACATGGCAGCTCACAACTGTCCGTGGCTCAGTTCCCGGGGATCTGACAGGCTCACATAGATATAGATGCAGGCAAAATATCAAAACTGGAATCAGAGATTCTCTAAAAGCTCTCGGTCCATTTAGGATAAAATAGAAATTCCTTCTGATATTCCACATTCAAGTTCAGGACTGTAGAAATTTCCTAACTCTTTTGTTCATGTTTCTGTCTTTTTCTTTCTTTCTATGAAACATGTGAAGTCCTGGTTACAGCAACATGGTTATGAATATGCCTTATTACAAAAAACAAAAAATTACTCAAATATGTATCAATAATGAGACGAATAAAAGTTCTTTTTCCACCAATGATAGCATATGCTGGGGAGGATGTGGAGTAAGAGGAACACTCCACTGCTGGTGGGAATGCAAACTTTACAACCACTCTAGAAATCAGTTTTGTAATTTCTCAGAAAATTTGGAATCAACCTGCATCAGGATTGAGCAATACCACACTTGGGCATATACCCCAAAGATGCTCAATCATACTAAAGGGGATTTGCTCAACTATGTTCATAGCAATGTTATTTGTAATAGGCAGAACCTGGAAACAACCTAGATGACTCTCAACTGAGGAATGGATGGAGAAGGTGTGGCACATTTCCACATTAGAGTACTACTCAGCAGTAAAAATCCATGACATCTTGAAATTTGCATGCAAATGGATGGAACTAGAGAAAACCATCCTGAGTGAGGTAACCCAGACCCAGAAAGATAAACATGGTATCTACTCACTCATAAGTGGATACTAGCTGTAAAGCAAAGGATACTCAGTCCATAGTTCGTGATCCTAGAGAAGCTAAGTAACAAGGTGAACCCTAAAAAAAGCATACATAGATCCACCTGGAAAGGGGAAATAAACAGGATCTCCTGAAAAGATTGAAAGCATGGGGTTGGGAGGAGTAGGGAGGGTGGAAGGGGAAGACAAGGGGAGAAGGGGAGGGGAGGAGAACTTGAGGAAACAGGATAGTCAAGATGGAGGAAGGACAGAGATGAGAGCAAGGAAAGAGATATTTTGATTGAGGGAGCCATTATGAGGATAGCAAGAAACCTGGCACTAGAAAAATTCTCAGGAATCCACAAGGATGACCCAAGCTAATACCCTAAACAATTGAGGAGGGTGTGCCCAAACTGGCCTTGCCCTGTAGTCAGACTGATAAATATAATAAATATCACCATAGAACCTTCGTCCAGCAACTGATGGAAACAGAGGCAGAGACCTGCATTGGAGCACAGGACTGAGCTCCCAATTTACAGCTGAAGAGTGGGGGAAATAAGAATATGAGTAAAGAGGTTAAGACCATGATGGGTTCACCCATTGAAACTGTTTACCTGAGCTAATGGGAGCTCACCAACTCCAATCGGACAGGGAAGGAAACAGCAAACTAGACCCTCTGAATGTGGGTGACAGCTATATGGCTGGGAAAGACTGAGAGTCCACTGGCAGTGGTACCAGGTTTTATCCCTACTGTATGTACTGACTTTTTGAGATCCTATTCTCTTTGGATGTATGCCTTTCTCAGCCTAGATATAGTAGGAAGAGCCTTGGACCTTCCCCAAAGCAATGTGCCTTACCCTCTCTGAGGAGTGGATGGGGAGTAGGGTGGGGGGGTAAGTACAGTAAATTGGAGAAGGGGAGGGAATGGGCACTGGGATTGGTATGTAATATAACAAAAAAAGATAGTTTGTTTTCTTTTAAAAATTAAATAAAATAAAGTTGTTTCTCTACCTATAATTCTTATAACCTAAGCTTCAGGCTTCAGGTGTATCTTCTAGTTATGTAATGAAGTTGGCATACTTTAATGTCACCTGAAACAACTGAATGTGTGGCTAGAGCTTACCTCAACACAACTGCATTCATCTGATTCTCTGTTCTCTTAGAAGGATGGTATTTTGAAAGTTTAATTTAATTGCATTATATTGCATTATGAAATATTTATGTAGTGTCAAAACCCAGTCTGAAAAAGACAGTTTATTCAGGGAAGGGTGACGTTTATTTCTATTCCTTCTTAATCTTCCCTCTAAGGAACTTTCTGCTCAATATTAGATTTCTGTTTTCATGAGGAGAACATACATCTATTTCCAATCTCACCCCCCCCCATGAGCAAATAAACTCATACAATATACAGCTCCTCCACAGGGCTCTCCCCACCCAACACTGAACACCTCTGCAAAGCAGAACGTCAAATATCCCATCTTTCCTTCTACAGGTCTGTCAGAAGACCTGTTCTCTATTCGGAGAGAGCCCAGCTGAGGCCATTTCATCTCTTCCGGAAGTTCTGTGGTGAAACGGTCTCAAGACGATTTGCTCTTCTGTGTGTTCTTCTGGTGTATTTTCAAGAGAGATTTCTAGAAATGAAAGTTTACCCTTGTCTTATTTAGAGTTCCCGTTGCTGTGAAGAAACACTATGACTACAGCAACTTTTACAGAAAAATATTTCATTTGGGCGTCTCAGTTACAGTTTCAGAGAGTTATTCCATTATCATCATAGTGGGAAGCATGGTGGCATGCAGTCAGGCATGATGCTAGAGAAGGAGCTGAGAGTTCTACATCTTGATCCAAGGGCAGCTTGAGCATCTAGGACATCAAAGCCTGCCCCCACAGAGACACATTTCCTCCAACAAGACCACACCTATGCCAACAAGGCCACACCTCCTTATCATGCCACTCCCTATGGGCCAAGCATTCAAACACATGAGTCTATGGGGACCATACCTGTTCAAACCACCACAACCTTTAATATAAATTTCATTGAACAGTGCTAAGTTCCTTTTCATAGCTGGTGTAAATTTTATGTGGACCTGCAATATGTGTAATAACCCATATCTCACAGCCTTAATCTGTTAGACTACATTGTCAGACCTTTGCATTTTTTCAAATTTGTTAGAATGTTAAATTATATGTATATATACATATATATGTATGTATATTATATATACACAAAGAACACTTCTTTGGCATGTTTGATAGGACAATTAAACATGGAACATGAAAATAAACTACCATCATAACAGAAATGAATTCAACTGAAGGAGGTTTGTGCATTTTAAATCATAAAAACAAACATTTTTCTCCCTCTGGCTCGCTAGGCATGCAGCTGAGCATTTTGTAGGCTCTGACTGCTCACTATTTAAACTTGTCTTTGGTCTTCACATTTTGCAGAGAGCAAACCATTCCTGGTATACACCTGACTAGAATTTATTTTCATATACACGCCTTGTCAGACAACACCCTGTTTGAGATATTACTTAGTAAAACTACACTGACCCTGGGTTGGTGGCTAAATCAGATGACTGTCATGCAGTCTCAGGGGGGTGTGACCTCCATCCTGCTGGGCACACCTCTGAGTCAGTGTGCTGCATCCACACACAGGGACCTAACAACCTTCCCTAGCTAGCCTCACAGCCTTGTACTGACAAGTTAATTTTCTCCCATTTTACTACTTAACCTCCCCATCACCTCAATCTGTGCAAGGTTTAATGATCAGGACTTTGGCGACCCAGTAGAGACGCAGTTTGTCTACCTGGTTTGTCTCCAGTTTTAATGGATAGGGAACAAGGCAGGGTGTTAATACAAACACTGTTACTGCGTTTCCCCAGGTAGTCAGGCATTTGTACATCTTTCCCTCAGTGAACTATAGCTGTCTACTCTTTAACTACATGAAGTTGACAGGAAAATGTTTCCCTCCTCTGCTTCTGGTCATTATTCAGCCATTCATCCCTCTTTTATTATTCTTTTATTATCCACCCCCTTTTTATTATTCTTTTATTAAATTGAGTTGATTTCAATGCAACTCAAACAAGGGCCCCTTTATTTTACATCTTGTAGCTACTTCCTATAAAATAATAGATGAATGCAAGCAAGCCGTGTCCTGCCTTTCCTTAAATTTCTGCTACACCAATAAAGAGCATTTTCTCAGAGGTGAGCTTCCTTGGATGGTTCTTAAAATAGAAACTTGCTTTAAATAAGTTTTTGGGAGAAATAAGTGCATATCATAATGAAGAACTGGAAATGGGACTGGAAAATACATTAGGTTTATAACTGACTTGTGGACTGGATTCTAGCTACAGAATTGTACACCAGCAATACATTAGGTTTATAACTGACTTGTGGACTGGATTCTAGCTACAGAATTGTACACCAGCGTTCTGTGTTTCAACAACTAAAAAGATTTGTTACATTAGATATTAAACATTTTCATAGTCCCATCCCAACTGTGTGCACCTAGAGAGAAAAACGAATATGAGACTTAGGAAATTTAAAGAGGGAAAGATCCATCTTGGCTCACAGTTAAAGGGGATACCAGCCATCATGGCTGGGGACATGTAGCAGCAGGGGTAGGTTTGCAGCCATCGTGGTAGAAATTCGATCACATCAAAGTAGAGCAGGAAGCCAAGTTGGGAAAGGAAGAGGGCTCAGGCTGTGAGCTTCAGGGTCACAAAGATCCACTTCCACCAGCTAGGCCTGACCTCCCAACGGTCCACAACACCTCCAAACACTAGCACACACAAGGGATCAAATATTCAAATATGTGGGTTTGTGGGAGATAATGTACATCCAAAGCAGAACATATGCCAAACTAGCCAATAATAATGGCACTGGGATTTTATTCTACTGCATGTACTGGCTTTTTGGGAGCCTAGTCTGTTTGGATGCACACCTTCCTAGACCTGGATGGAAGAGGGAGGGCCTTGGACTTCCCACAGGGCAGAGTACCCTGGCTTCTCTTAGGACTGAAGAGGGATGGAGGAAGGAGAGTGGGGGGAAAGGGAGGAAAATGGGAGGAGGTGGAAATTTTTAATTAATAAATAAATAAGGAAAAAAAGAAAAAAATTGTGTGAAAAGTCTGAAAGTTCGCGTTTTCAATTCGTTATGAGGTGTGTATGTGTATTGTGTGATATGTGTGTGTGGTGTGTGTGTAGGTCAGAGATTAACATTGGACATCTTTTTTCAGTCCCTCTCACCTTAGTTTTTGAAAGATAATGTCTCTCTGGACCTGGAGCTCACCAATTTGGCTTGCCAACAAGATCTAGGGGTCCTCCTCCCTCCCTGTCTGGAACTAGGGTTGCAAGGCATGCTGCAATGTCTCACTCTTACATGGGTTCTGGGAATGAAATTTGGGTCCTTATGCTTGCCCACAAACACTTTACCAGCCAAGTCATCTCCCCAGCCCCTGTTTGGAAGCATTTTAATGGTATACAAGTGCTCTGAAATCCTCCAATAGAGGAACTGAGGAAGAAAAGCCTTCAATCCTCTATGAACTTTTACTGTCAGATATTCTGATATCAATCATTTTCAGAAACTACTATCTGTTACATTATTTGATTCATGCATCTTTGGGAAGGGCATAGAGCTGGGGAATGTTATTCACTTTTTTAAGATTTGAAAAACATATCTACAACCTGACTATGGGCATTAAGCTTTAGTGATTAGATAAAGGTCAAGAAGAACAGTATTTATCAGGTTCCTGTAGGTGGTTGGCTTCTTGCATCTTTTAATATGCTTCTCGTATGTTCAGATGAAGGGATACTGTGTATCAAACAGGTCATTTCCTTTGAAAATTATTCACATGCATGTTTGAACACGTTTGTGACTTACAACTTATCAGAATAAACCATGTATTTCCATTCCTTTTCCATTCCCACCTCTGTGCTGATAACAAACTCACATAGACAGACAAAGCATCATCACTGAAGCAAGTAACAACAGACTTGAAGAAAAGAGCCAGCAGAGGGGTTATCCTACAATGAAGGGGGAGGAAAGAAGCAGGGAAAGGTTACTTTGGTTTCTAGAAATTACAACATTTTCACAAAGAGCAGAAGCAATGAAAAATAGGAACAGTTATGTAGCCCAATTGGACTCATATCAACCCATCACTTGGTAGATTTGCCCTATACAGATTCTAGCAAATGTTGAGATCTGCAAATCGACCACACCAGTTATGAGAAGTGGGGGATGGGATCAGCCATATTTCTAAAAGCGGCCATCCCAGAGAGTCTCCACCTGAGGCAATGCCAGTGAAGAACCAAAAACTCTCAGGAAATTTGTATCTCAAAAACTTTTCATCTCAGTGTCTCTACATGTCAAAAATAATAGACTTTTAGAGTTATTTCATGACTTAAAGCCTTAAATGTATTTTTAAAATTGAAATTAAAGCTCTCCTAAAATGAACAAGTATGGTGTTCTTAGTTAGGGTTTCTGTTACTGTGCAGAGACACCAGGGGCACGGCAACTCTTAGAAAGGAAAACATTTAATCGGGGTGGCTCGCTCTCAGTTCAGAGGTTCAGTCCATTGTTGTCATGGTGGGAAGCATGCCAGTGTGCAGGTAGACATGGTGCTAGAGAAGGAGCCGAGAGTTCTTACATCTTACTCGGGCAACAGGATGTGGTGTGTCTCACATGACTTGAGCATACATGAGAGCTCAAAGCCCACCTCCACACTGACATACTTTCTCTAACAAGATCACAGCAATCCAACAAGGCCTCACCTGTTGATAGTGTCGCTCCCTTTGAGGCCATTTTCTTCCAAGCCACCACCATGACAATGGTGCTTCTGTGTCTGCTTTGTTTCCTATTTCCCTTTTATCATATGTTCCAGTGACTGCAATTACACTCCACTGTATAAAGCTTCCTTCCCATTTTACTTGCCAAGACATTACACAATACACACACACGTGTGCACACACACACATGTCTATATAAATTTTAGTATTTTTACTACTTGGTTTCTTTATAACTTTTTTTCTCTGCCACCTTCATACACACTGACTATACTATACATATATTTACTACCATAAGAAGTCAAAGTGAATGTCATAGCTTCAGTTTGGCATCTTTTACCCTAATTATCAAATTAAAAATCATGCACACAATATAGCATTATTCTTCTATCGCTTTGAAAACTTAAACTGATGAACACACAGCTGATCCAAACGTGCAGTGTCTGGAGTCAAACTTTCACAGAGAGCTCTCAGTTGATGGTGCAAAACTAAAAGTGATTTACTGAAATCATTTTAACTCGAGCATCTGTATTCAAATGTACAGACTCATCTAATAAATATTCATGAAATTTAATTTAATATTATTTCAATGCTTTTTAAATGGCCTCTTAGAACACAAGCTAATGAAGTTCCTAAGGATGAATTCATTCCATCTAATCATGAATAACGCTCACATTTTTTGAACATTCCAATGTGTCGCAGGAAGTGCCAACTTTTCCGTGTGCCTTACTATGATCAATCTTATCTGTCTGCTGTTTACACTTTCTCTCTCCCCCTCTCCCTCCAAAACTCATAATTTATGTTTTCTCTCCAGGAGAAAGATTGCTGCCTGGTCAGGTCAGAACAAAGATGGCAGGTTTGAGGCTCTTAGTAAAGATGAAATCACATAATAATCAAAGATGATTTAATGCAGTACAGTTTAACACACTGAAATGAGAGGAGCCACTGGAAGAGTGGAGAAGGCAGCAATGCCTAGAGCACCCTAAAGAATGGTCTTGACGTCAAAAGACTTCATTCTCCTTGTTATTTTCTATTCCAAGTTCTTGTCATTGAGCATAAATCTACTCATGTAGAATGGATTTTTGACTTGATGTCATGTGTCATGTTGTTCTTTCAAAGGGTGATAATTTGCTGTATTTGACATCTAAAGATTCTCCAACACACAAGCGTGTGTTAAGTGACATAGAATCTAGATAATCACTCTGCGGTGCCACTGCCAGGTGGAGGCCTGAGCCACCAGGCTTCTGACACGGGTGAGCTTTAGTTCAGTTCTTTCTAGCCATTACTTTTCCTCAAAGGTTGAGAATGTCTTTCCTTAAGTCTATCTGTGCTTTTAGATTATCTTCCAGATTGCATAATAGGCCATTCTTTTACATGGAGAATAGATATATTAATAGTGTATATTAACTCCGTCTTATATTTTAAAAATGCTAACAAAATTAACCTTAGGACAGGCCTTTTCATTGACTCACAGGTGTTTTCTCTGTCTCCATAGCTATAGGTTTCTCTCATGGAAATCAATGTCAGTTGTTGAAGGCACTCCTCAGTGTTCCACTTCACATTATGTGTGAGGGAAAACCATGTCCTTCACCTCACAGATAGCTGTAAGTGCCCGAACATGGAGTTCAATGAGCATCAGCTAGAAGAGAGAGTTTCTGTCACACAATGGGTTCCTTTGTTCATCTTTTGCTGCAAAAAGGTCATGTTGATGCACAGAAAGAATTATTTATATTCACTGGATCATTCAACATGCTGGAAAATCAGAGGCTGAGAGTGTTTCTGACTGCTCCTGACATTCGGTAGAACAACTGTTGTGCTCTGTCCACTTCCACTTAGGCAGGACACAGCATTCAACGTGGGCTTTGCTCTGAAAGCAGCCTCCTGAGAACACCATGTGCCCGGGCAATCAAAGCATTGCTATGCTGTTCAATAATGAATCCATTTGGTTTGATTAAGCTGAACTTTCATTTGTACATTTTAACCTCATATTTTTAGGAAAAATTAATATTTCTCCAGTCAGCAGCTATGTCTCAGTTGGCCCCTTGAAGACTGGTTTATGGACTTTCCAGGAATGGTCCATCTAGCTATTCTTTTCCTTTGTCTTGTGGTGTAATGTATCTTCACCTCATTTGGGGGGAGCCCAGGTGTTAATAGCAAGTACATGCCCACTGTAAAAATCCGCTCATGATGCTTCCGCCAGTATGCTCTATTGTTCTATTTCATTCATCAGTCCGTCTGGGTCACACTTTCTCCAGGTAAAATTAACACAGGCAATGCGTTATCTAAGGTATTGTCATTGTCAACTTTAAATAAATATAAAGTCAAACTACAAATTCCAATAACATTTAAAAAAATATCTTTCTAAATATCTTTTCTCTTTAGGAAAGTGTTATCAAGCTTTCTGGGGTTTAATTTCAAATTAAATCCTTAACCTATTCAAATGCACCCTAACACAATGATCTATTTACCGATCCATCACTTGGTGTGTCTGCTAAGACGGGCAGGTGGTCTCTTTCAGAAATACCATTAGATAATGATAATGATTGCAATTAGGTGGTAATGATCTTGGTCATTTACATCATGCAGAGTCATTTGTATAAATGATATTTTTTAAGTATGGCACGTAGCTGGAAGGAATCAAAAGATATTTCATTCCTGGGTTACAATTTCCCTAAATAGATACAATTAGTTAGTCATATGGGTTTGGGAAGTTTCTTCCTTGTTTCTATTTAATAAGGCAAATTACATCACTATTTTCGGGGGTGTGAGCTGGTGAAGGTTCACAGCAAATGCAGTTCCCTGCTTGCATACTCTCCTCTCCCAACCAGGCCTCTGGTGTTTTTTTTTTTTTTTTTTTTTTTTTTTTTTTTTTTTTTTTTTTTTTTTTTTTTTTTTTTGTGACTGAGCCTTGCTAGGTAGCTAAGCAAAGCCTTGAACTTGCTGTCAGCCTCTCTCTGCATCTCGAGGGCTAGGCTCTTGTTTTCAACCACAAAGCAGAGAGAACAAACTGGAGGCAGCAGGAAGTTTTTAGTCTCAAAGACCGCACTAGGTTCCTAGTGCCATACTTCCTCCACCACGGCTGTGTCACCTACACCTTCCCAAAGGGTACCACCAACAGGTGTTCAAGTGTTCAAATGCCAAACTTGTAGGCCTTTTCTCATTTAAAGCACCTCGATAGCTCCCTCCCAGGTTTAACACACTAGTCCAGCCTCTATGTCTGCTTGAAAGGAAACCAGACTAAGGCAGAACCCTGTAACGTCCCTCCACATTTTCCCTTTGCTTGTTACAGAAACTGTGACCCATTTACCATTTTTCTGAAGGGACCAACTCCAATCTCCAACACAACCAAACAGAGATAAAATGGACCAAAGGACATAAAGTAACCTCGGGATTCTGCCTACCTCTAATGAACCACGAAGAGCATAATCCTAGAAGAGGCAAGTTATTTTTCATTACTCTTATGGTTTACAATAGAGTATCAATAAGTTATCTAGATTACAAACAAATTTTTTGAACTATGGTGTGAATCTTGAAACCAGCCATTATGTTCGCATATGAACTCTGCAAAAGCACAATGTAGGCCAAGCAAACCGGCACGTTTCTTTGCCTCTTGTAAATAAACCCCACGCTGTGGTCTTTGGAAATACATTAGCTTCTTTAGTACATATGACTAAATAAAATACGTGTTAGCAACTCATAAAAGACTTTTTTCATATGCCATTTAACAAGACCTACATCATTCGCACACGTGTGTGTTAGTGCTGCAACCCTTCCCACTAAAGAAGGATAACCTGGGTCTTAGAGGTCAAGCGCGCATGCAGAGCTAACAAAGAGCAGAAATGGGATTTAAAAAACTGTCTTTTCTTTTAGACCCTTTGTTCTGTACACCGTGTCACACTGCTTTGTCTCACTGGACAAGGAAAGGAAATAGACTTTGTTAAGAGCAGGATGGACACAGCAAGTTTCCTGCGTAGTGATATATTAGATCCCACCTGAGCCAAAAAGATTTTCTCACCAACCACACAACAATAAATAACATTATTTTCTACTTATACAAGTGGCTGCAAGTTTCTCTTTTGTAATCATTTTCTCTAAGATAAGAGAAATTTAACTACTTAAAGAAAATCTGTGTTGAACTCTTCAGGATCACAGAGAATGCTGTCTATGGGTGGAAGGGTTTGCCTCCAAAAGAAGGCTTTGGAGACAGCCTGCCCTGCAGCTGAGCTCGTCACTGGATACATGTTGAAATGATGGCTTCTTTTAAAAATTTTTAGAACTTCTTTCTTATTCTTTGATAGTTCCATACATACATATATGCTGTTTGGATCAAATAACTCCCCCATCGCCTCCCTCCACCTCCTTCCCTGTTCTCAGCACCCCTTGCCTTTCTTGGACCCACTGTGAGCTGCCTGTATGTTTGTGAGTGTAGGGCCACTTACGACAGTGTCTGTAGCCTCTTTGGGGCTGTATCCTTGAAGAAAACTAACTCTCACTGCCAGCAGCTCTTCAGTTAGGGGTGGGAGTTCATGACTCCCTCCCCTATCCACGCTGGGATTTGGGTCGACTTGGTCCTGTGCAGGTATTTTGCATACAGTCCCAGCCTCTGTGTGTTCATGTCCTGCCCAGTAAATACTATTTTGCCGCAGGTGCCTATTTTTTCTGGATCTTACAGTCTTTCTCTCCTCTTCCTCAATGATCTCTGAGCCTTTAGGGAAGGGGTCAGATATGCATGGTCTATTTAGACCTGAGAACTTCACTGTCTCTTATTTCCCGATGCGTTGCTGGTCTCTATATTGATTGCCATGTAATGTATACAGAAGCTTCTCTGATCAGGGTTGAGGGACACACTGATCTATGGGTATAAGGATAAGAACTTAGGGGGCAGTTACTACTATGTCCATCTAGGTTCTTCTCTAGGGTCCATGACCTAGTTACCCAGGGGTTCTCGGCCCAGGTAACGGTATCAGGTATGAGTTCTGATTTGTTAAATTGAAGTCAATTGAAAAGTGTTGGCTAGTCCCACAACATCCAGGCCTTTATTGCCCCAGTGGGCTTGTCTTGCCATGACATAGGGCTATTTTTAAGCATGCGTATCTGGGGGTGGGGTGGGGAGGGGGAATGTGTATATGAGTTCAGTGCCCAAGGAGGCCAGAAGAAGGAGTCAGATCCTCTGGGGCTGAAGTTATAGGATACTGTGAGCTTCTGTGATGGGCACTGGACACTGAAGGGCGTTGGGGCTATTCTCACCATCACTCCAGCTCCATAAATGGTAATTTCTAAGGTCTGAAGACCAATTGGTTCTATTCAAAGGCGGTGTTCTCTTATAAACATTATTTACATATGAAATCACTCTCCAAATTGGGCAACTGGTCATTTTCCTGAATATAGAAAAATATGAGGAACATCCTCAACAAATAAATTTTTGAGCATTCTTTTTTATGATCCAAAGAAGAATTTAATAAGTCTCTGTGTTTTCTGAGTCTTTCAGAGAGTGAATTGTGGGTAGTGGGTATAAAGACAGCAGCCACCATGGCATGGCGAACTCACTTTGGTTAGAATGGAATCGTGCTACTGCTTGGTGTTAGGAGGACTGGTTTTGTGTTACTGGAAAATGCAGTACAAACTATTCTTGGACAGCAGGAGACTACTGCGCCTCTGAATTAAATAGTAACAATCGACCCTACAGGGGGAAGGAATTTCCGACCTTTAAAGGAAGGAGCCCGGCAGGGACTTGAGCTACTTTCTAAATTTCTCTGCTCCCTCCTAGCAGCAATAATCTACTCTGTATATTCATAAACGCAGCTTAGACTCCAATCCAAAGAGTGGGAAACAACTGTTGGAATGGTGGCTTGGAAGCCAAAGACGGCATTTCTCCCGCAGCTATTTTTGGCTATATTTATACGGGTGCTCACACGTGATCCCATCATTCTTGAGGCCAGGGTAAGAAGCTGACACTAGTTCAAGGTGTGCCTGGACTCCACGGGGAGTTCAAGGTGTGCCTGGACTCCACGGGGAGTTCAAGGTGTGCCTGGACTCCACGGGGAGTTCAAGGTGTGCCTGGACTCCACGGGGAGTTCCAGGACACGTTGGGCTGCATGGTGAGAACCTGTCACAAACAAACCAACAAAAAATGGCATAAAGCAGAACTTCAAAAAGATGTAAGACAGACACAGGCTTTATATCACTTAGCTCTGGGCTTTGTCAGTTTTCACACACATTTGGAGAATGCCTTGTGTCTGGAAAAGAACTAGCCCTTAGACATTGTTTAATGACAAGTCTCGTAAACACAAATGTGAAAGAGAAAAACAGTACCAGTCTTTCCATAAAATTCAAATCACTTTTATTAAACAATATATAGTATTTGTAAAACGTGTTCAACTTATAATAAAATAGTCATCGCAAATAAATTACAATAAACAATTCAATACTTTATTTGTGTAATAGATTTTTACATTTTCTCCACATGTGTCTCTTGGGTATATTGTCAAGAGAAAATGCAAGCTGGGTAATGACAAATTTACATGGCATTTTCTGTACTTGGAGATTAAAGAGATTTATTAATTAATTAGGCCTATGCTAGATATAAATAGATTTTCGTGGCTCACATCACAGATGTTTATTTCAGACTTAGCTGAGAGATTGATGCGATGCTTTGGTCATGTGGCATTCCTGCTTCACGCTGACTTAGACTGATGGTGACAACGACATCGTCTTGTGGTTTCTGAGATCACCTGGCACTAACATTGGCCCTAAGGAGGAGAAAAGAGAGCTTTAATCAGAGCATGCTACTTCCACCCCAAACCCGTGAGCTGACTCTCACATACATGGCTACACAACACACACCTGCAAGGAACACGCACAAACTACAAGGGGAAGTAAGACGGTTTCCTAAGGATAAGACAACTAAATTGGTATTTACCCACAGTGTCAATCCCAGATTTTAAATGTCTCTAAATTACAAGTTCTATTTTTTTTCTACCATGGAGTTAGCTCCTAGCAGAGTTAATCAAAATTGTATATTAGCATAAATATGTTAAAGCTACGGTGCATTTTAGTTAAGATACATTGTCAGCAGGAAGAGACAGAGAGATTCATCAGATCACCTCGATGAAAAGCATCGCTGATAAGGTGAGCATCCAAACTGCCTAGGCTCCCACAAAGCCAGTACATGCAGTAGGATCAAAAACCCAGTGCCATTGTTCTTGAGGTCTCAGTAGTCCTCATTGTCCACTATGTTCAGCGAGTCCGGTTTTATCCCAGGCTTTTTCAGACCCAGGCCAGCTGGCCTTGGTGAGTTCCTTATCGAACATCCCCATTGTCTCAGTGTGTGGGTGCACCTCTCGCAGTCCTTAGTTCCTTGCTCGTGCTCTCTCTCCTTCTGCTGGTGGTCCTTGGACTTCCCACAGGGCAGGGAACCCTGATTGCTCTTCGGGCTGACGAGGGAGGGGGACTTGATTAGAGGAGGGGGAGGGAAATGGGAGGCGGTGGCGGGGAGGAGGCAGAAATCTTAAATAAATAAATAAATAAATAAATAAATAAATAAATAGCAACAAAAAAAAGCATCTCTGAGCAGGGTCCTATGACTTAAGGGAATGGGCAGAAACGGAAGTCAGGGAAGGCCTAGCAATGAGCTGATGCCTTTCCCCTTCCCCTTCCCCAGCCCCCAATTTCTTCTCTTATTGAACTTCTATCTCCATGTAATGATTGCCACTCTCTCCTTACTTTAATAGATCGCCCAGGCACAATCCTCCCATCTCATAACACAAGCTCCCTCTAGATTCAGTCTCCATGGTTTTAAGTCTCACGTGAACATGTCAGATTCCCGAGGAAGAAAGTAGAGATGCCAGCTCATCTAACGTCAAGCCCTAGAAGACAAAGAACTAGCCAGCCTATTGATTTGTTTGGTCATGGATCACTGTCTGCTTTAGGCCTAATCAACTGTAAACAGATATTGATCAGATATCATTTCCAGGCAAGGAATTACAGTAGTAATGAGTGAGCTCATTGATTAATATATTTAGCATAGGCTTTGAAAATAATATAAACATATCTAAAGAAAAACAGATTAACTCAAAGATCAGCATTTAATACCAAGTGAGGTGGCACAGACTTCTCACCCCAGCACTTAGGAGAGCATGGCAGGAGAAACAGGAAGTCAAGGCCTGCCTCAGGGAGGTACCGAGTTCAAGAGTAGTCTGGGCCACAAGAGTTCCTGTTTCTGGCTTGTACAGTGGTAATGGATTATCATCAAAGAGTCCCTGTCTCAAAAAAATGAATAAAAAAGGAAAAAAATCCAGTTGGATATTGTGCACTCGTTGCTCAGAACTGAGACATTCCTCATCAATTGACGGCAATTTTCTACTTTAATCGTCAGTGCCATCTGTGTAGTGAAAGAAAGTCTTCAAACTCTCTCTCTCTAAAGGGCTCAGACAGGGCTTTCAATGAAGATCAAAACTATATTCCTCCAAAATGTGCCATTTCAGATATTTAATCACAGATTTCTCAGCTAGCGACACTGTCCAAATGTCATAAATAAGATTCAAATGCCAAATGGATCTTTGCAAATATAATATTGCAAAGCATTACTATGCTATGCCCAATACCAATATACTCTGTAGGTCATATAAACACTATAATGCCTTCTTGTTGGATCAGATGGAGTCAAATGTTATGGCTCCTATCATAATTCACTACCTAATGAGATGTTATTTTTTTTTTACAATTTTTGGAAAGTGTGTTGGGACTATTCAGAGAGCAAGAAATATACACACTTCAATTACATCTCCATCCTAATCACAACCATCACAACCATCTTTTAAAAGGAACATCTCACCTGATAGAATTGGGATTCACTGAACAGTCAGTCATGCTTATGTGTGTTCGCCTGTGTGCAACTGCACATGCACAAATGTGTGCATGAATGTGGAGACCAGAGAGAGGTGAGCTTCAGATGCCATTCCTCAATGGACACCCATATTACTCTTGTTTGTTTGTTTATTTATTGACAAGGTCTCTTGCTGGCCTGGCGCTTGCCAAGCAGACAGAGCTGTCTGACCAGCAAGCTCCAGGGACTCATCTACCTCTTCCTTCCCAGCACTGAGATGGCAAGTGTGCCTCCATGTCCAGTTCTCAATGTGAGTTCTGGAGACCAAGTCAGGATCTCACATGCATGAGACAAACACTTCATTTTCTAGACAATACTTCCAGTCGCCTCATCCTTTAATTAGTATCTTAGTTCCTTGAAGAAAAAAGTTAGAAGACTTGGATTCCTCATATTTTAATAACTCTAATAGATTATTGTGAAAATAACCTATCAGAATATACTGAGTTGAAACTGACAATTTTGTGTATAGTTGCTTCTCTCATTGCTTGGTCTTCTTGGGCATTAATGTGACCCTGCTAGTGTTTCCTACCTGACTAGGGTGGCTAATATTGTTGAACAATTTGAAGTCCGAGGACTAGATCTAGACTTTATAATTATAGCCATCACCTAGTTAGCAAAGGGAACTCAAGGGACCATGCTATGTCAAATCAATGATAAAGAATTAGTAGTATGGCGTGTGTTGAGCCTAAGAAGTATAACTGCCCATTACACTTAATTAGATATTATGGCTCATTTCTTCCTAATGGCATGGTTTCTGGGTCATGGTGACAACACTATTGACGCTTGATTCCGGTCTCTCTCTTTCTCTCTGTCACATGCACACACACAATCACACACACACGCACATGCGCGTGAACACACTCACACAAATAACTATTTTAAAAACATTTTCTCATTTTCTTTTAATGCTGTACAGAACAAATGAATGTCTGTTGCCTCCAAACCTCCTAAAATAAAACCCTATTTTGAGCTGAGGTTTGAGGACATGATTAAGACACAAGGGTGCAGGTGCCATTAATATTATTAGTGCCATTGTTAAAAAGTTTCTGAAGGGTTGCCTTGCCCTTACTGTCTCATAAGAATACAGGGACACAATGTTCTTTTGTGAACTAGCGGCCCTCAGCTGATACTGAGTCTGCCAGTACCTTGACTCCAGACTCCCCAACTTCAAGCACTGAGACAATTGTTGCTTGAACCACCTAATCCATGGGGTTTTGTTACAACCATCTTAAGAGACTGAGACACCTGATAACCCTGAGTGGCTTGCTACTATCAGAAACTTATGGGTCAGATTTTGAGTTAAAGGAAACTGCCCACAATCATATAGCTAGTGAGCAAGTCAGAATTTATCTGACATTTGTCTTATTGCAAAGTTCATTGTTAGTGACCAGTTCACCAAATTCCTCTTTTGAGAACAATTGAAAGATACTTACTTTTAAAGGAAAGAAGTTGAAATCCCAATGATGTATCTACTGATTGATGCTTGTGTTTTCTGTATATTCCCCCATGGGGTCACACCCTCAAGCTCCGAAGCCCTCTTTACTAGCATCAGCTGTGTCCACTGATGCTGGTTCCCACACTAACCTGACATTTAAACACAATTTGATGTTGAAGTGATCCTAGGAAGCGAACGCACGGCTGGGACAATTCACTTTTTCTTCAGATCAGAGAAGGATCTCTTCAAGCCCATTCTCAGAGTATTCAGTTGACATCCAAAATAACTTACGGGCATTCCCTATGGAGGAAAGAAACACTTCCCCCAACGCAAATACTTCTATCTTAACCAAATAATGACTACTTCTTAAAAGTGCCCAATTTGACAAAAATAACTTTTACCACAGAATTGCAAGATGCACAAGAAATGTCTTTTCAAGTGTATTTGGATTTAAATGCCAATTTTGAAACATATTACTAAACTTCAATATTTTGAGAAGTGTTTTAAAGAATAACAGATTTGAGGATTGATAATGGAATCCCTGTCTGCACTGTTTGAATATGTGTCATTGTAAGGCCATGATGTAATCTCATTTTTCCTGTTCCAATATCAAACGGAGACCATCAGAAACTAAAGTCAATTTGAGGAGCTTAAGAAAAGTATGGTGATAAGATTTTTGCCTACAAAAAGAGTGTTTTTGCAGCTAAGGAGTAGCCATTGCTACTTTAACAGCGACCTCCATCACGCTTTAAGTTGTCCCCAAACTACTAGTTTGAGATAATGAACTTTAATGGCAATTCAACAGGAAGAAAACATAATAGGACGAGGCCAGTTTTAGCATCTTCCTACCTTAGTTTAGACTCACCAAGATGAGAGACGCGCACGGTTAAAATGATCACCAACCTTCAGTGAAGACGCAGTCTGTGTATTCCTACTCCATGAGTGTTGTCGAAGGCAGAGCTCACTTTTTCAGTGCCAGACTGGAGGTGAGGAAAAAGAGTAACAGAGCAACGCCATTCATCTTCCTCTGCTTCTGTCTATCTATCTTCTATCTGTCTGTGTTCAGCCACCCACCGCTGCCAGCCTGACTCTCCTACACAGGCAGGCTGCACCCTTGGACTGTGAGCCAAGATAATCTCTTCCTTCCCTGAGTTTCTTTTGTCACACGTTTTGTCAAAATCTCAGGATAAACAACGAACACATGAACCAGGCTTTCTTTTATGCCACCAACCAACTCCCACATCATGACACAGAGAACTGTTATTATTTATGAATGTTTAGGCTCATATTACATTGCCCCACTAGCTCTTATAACTTACAATAACCTTTACCTCAGGGCTTTTCACCTTTCTTTCATCCTGTATGTCTGACTGTATGCTTGCTCTGTGAATGGCTGGATGGTGGCTGGCGGCCCCAGGGATCTCCCCCTCTCTCTCCCTTGTTCTCACACCTATATTCCATCTCCTACTTATTCTCCTTGGCTACCAGCCCTGCCTATCCCTCTACTGCCCAACTATTGGTCGGCTTTTTATTAGACCAATCAGGTGCCATAGATAGGCAAGGTAAAACAGCAACACATCTTTACATAATTAAATAAATGCATCATAAACAAATACAGCTCATATTTACATAGTTAAAGTAATATTCCACAACAAATACATGTAACTTTTAACATTTTCTGTGCTTTATTTTTTAATATCTAACCTTTTTTATATATTGTACATTGTAATTATTTCTACTAGTTCACTATTTGTTCTGTAGATTTATAGTATCTTTTGGTTTTAGAAATATTTTTATTATCAATGAATGTATCCATTGTGCTTATGTATTTTCTCACCATATATTTTAAAAGAATATCTTCAGTGCTCTAAAGTCCAGACAGTTTTCTTTTTTTCCTTACGGTATTTGTATATGCTTTTCTTTTTTGAAGATAGACAGACAGACAGACAGACAGATATAAATGGATGATAGGTAGATAGATAATTTATAGATGATGGATAGAGCTATTTCTTGTGTTCATTTAGAATAGTTTTTGTGAATCTTCAATGATAGGGAATCCAATGGCTATTTTCCAAATGATTAGAAAACCATTCAATCCTATTTTTCTAAGTGCATATTTTCTTAGATAACCTGGGGAAAAAACCTTTTGTGAATTTAGTATACCAAAATTATATGCATTCCTGTTGTGCTCCATTAAAGATATCAGTTTATCACTAAATATTGCAGGCATGTTTGATATCTGAGGACACTTGTTATTTTTCTTCACAGTTGTTTTTCCATACTAATTCTATGTTTTATTTTCCACACTAGATTTAGAATTAGCTTTCAAGGTACATACAAAAGTCAAACAAAGGTCCATAATTGTTACATTGACATTAAAAAATTAGTTTTTAAGCTGGGAGGTGATGGCGCATGCCATTAATCCCAGAACACAGGAGGCAGAGGCAGGTGGATCTATGTGAGTTCGAGGCAAGCCTGGTCTACTAGAGCTAGTTCCAGGACAGGCTCCAAAGCTACAGATAAACCCTGTCTCAAAAAAACAAAAACAAATGAGTTTTTAAGTGGAGATTTTATATCTATTAATATAGCTCTTCTTCTACCGAGCTCTTCTGAGCACAGCTGTAAAGTTTTATGTTTTCAGCATATGTTTTCAGTGGTTGCAATATTTAATCTTGTTCATTACCACGTATCATTACTTACATTCTTACTTTGAGTGATAATATTCTTTTACAATGCTTAACAAGTTATCATTAGTACAAATATATCTGTGTTGTAGCTTTGAAACGTAGAACCCCATGCTCTGTTATTTCCTCAACCTCATTGTAAGTTTACTTTGGACAGGGTCTCACCAAACTGTACTCACTGTTCTACCTTGATCTCTCTCTACTTAGATACTTCATCTCCTAAGGATCTGAGACCATAACCCTGGCTACCAGAATCCAACAGAAATATTGATTTTGTATATTATCGCACTGATCTCTTAATAGTTCTCAGAATTTTCCAGTCAACTCTTCTTCCATAAAAAGAAGCCTTTATATTCTTATTTTTAATATTTATATTTTTATTACTGGTCATATATAGTCTAGAACCTCAGTAGTGTAGGATAAGAGTACTTCATAGACTGATCTAAATTCAAGTCAAATTATGCACAGTGCTTGAAGATGTCATTCATGCTAGTTCTGAAGGCTAAATTTTTGGTCTGATGTCACCAAGTGTTCTCAGTGTGAATAAGAGCAAGTGTGAATCACCATGAACTTCCACAATGGCAATACTGACTCATAGATTGATGTGAAGACTGAGCAGTACATAGTAAAAACTGTATAAATGTGAGTTATTGTTACTGATATTTTGACATTAAATTTGATGTTTGGGGTAAGAATTGATATCCTTCCTCCTAGTTCTGAACTTCTAGAACATGAGCTAGCCACTACCTGGTAACAGACAAAAGGGTTTTATCATAGACTTTAACTACTAACCTTGATAGAATAATCAAGGTAAATTGCATTCAAGTAACTTGGGAAGAAATTTAAAATAAGAGAGAGAGAACATCTATTTACTGAACACAAAACATGATTCAGAAAACATGAGAAATGAACACAGTTTATCTTAAGATAAAGAGGCGCCATCTTTGAATATGAAGGTGTGACTGATGAGCTTGACCAACTTTAGCCTACAAAGTAATGGAATATTCAAATTCTTTTAGACTTTGCCATTTCTATTCATCTGGAGGCTGGCCTCAGAAGTATGCAGATGTTTCTTTTTCCTTTGCTGTGTACTCCAGAGAATGTAGAGTGGAAAGGACACAGGTGTTCGTTGCCCTGTTAAAACATAAGCTCCCAGCAAGCAAGATCAATCCCTCTCAATGCTGTCCATGAACAATACTGGACTTCTATCAAATCATTAAGATACCATGTTTAAATACCAGGGAGCTGTGGAGATGGCTAAGAAGTTAAGAGTATTTTCTGTTCTTGCAAGGGACCTGGGTTTGGTTCCATATGGAGACCCACAGTTGCCTGTAACTCCAGTATCTGAAAGCACCAAACACACACACACACACACACACACACACACACACACACACACACGTGGTCCACAAAATACTCATACATATAAAATAAAAATAAATAAATATTTTAAAGTATCAGTTAATTCTAGCATGTGTGAACACATAGGTATGTCTTCATCGTGGGAATACTCATAGCCTGGAGCACAGATGAGCAACTTCCACTCCAAGGGATTATTTCTGTGCTTTCTTGCTGATAATAGTTTACATTCTTTACTTTTGTGACGACAGGAGGGCTGTTAAACACTCAAACACAAAGCACAACTATCTTCAGGACATTGCCTTCCCAGATGTATATTCGCCTCACACAAGGGTGTTTCTCACATCATTGCTAATGACTCTTCAACCGTTCCCATAAGTTCGGCTACAATTTTAGAAGAAAATGATGCGCCACAGTTGTTGTACACAACGGCAGCCTGACAAGTGACATGCTTAGCATATTAAATTGAACTTTGAGAGCTTCCAACCAGGCCTCAACTCCCACAACCATCAGCGCTCCCTTTTGTTCAAAAGTGGTAAGGGGGCCGTTTACTGGCTTTTCAGTGAATGTTGGGCTCCTGTGTTATGTGCTCTGAGAGGCAAAGTTTCTTCAAAGCATGTGTGTGCTGCTGTATTTCGTGAGGAGGAAATTGAATCTGTTCTTGGAACGAGCAATCTCTTGGCGCTGCAAGCCGCTTTAATGGACGCCTCTTTCTGTTCAGCCTTTGCCATCTGTTTCACCCCCTAATTACAAATGCAGGAGGAGCACGGTTCACAGTTGTGTCTCTAAAGAAAAGCACAAGGACTTAAATGCAGGGCTACATCACTGCAGCTGCTGAGAATTTTCAAGCCTGCGTGGAACAAAGGGACAGGAAACCTTCTTCTGCCTTCTCCATCCACTCAGGGGGAACAACAGAATTCACAGCACTAAGTTGCCAAGATGAGGCTCATGTGGGGAAAACCAGCAAATTACGCTATTATTCTTAACCTGCCTTTCACTTGTATTCCACTGGGGTTAGTCGTTTGGTTTCTCTGATTCCAATAATGGTACAGAGATCCAGAATTTTTAGAAGGGAGACAGGTAGATGGGGCGTATGACTCACGTGCATGCCCCTGTTTAGATACAATTTGTTGGAAGACAAAAATGTTTATTTCCCTATTTATAACATTCTGTTTGGCAAAGCTCATATATTTACTGGTTATGGGAATCTTGAATCTAGACCATTTGTCAAGTGAGTGCTGAGGCTTCCTTGGCCCTGTGGCTAGGGCTAGACTCACATTATATCTGGGAAAGACTGTTCAGTAAGGCTGGAATGGTTATGCAGAACTGGACCATTCTGCAGGTTCATTTTGTTATAGGTGTTGTGACAAGGGTGGCATGCCTGTCTTTTCTTCCAAATTATGATAGCTATATTCTCTTGATACATCCATTAGTTGCTGAGATGTAGAAGCTCATAGCTGTGAACCAGTGAGGCTATTTTAAAAGTTGAATTCAAAATATTCCAAGCTATGCAGAAATAATTATTTGTGTTTGGGGAGGCAGAGATTGACATCTGGTGTCTTTACAATCATACTCCATCTTAATTTTTGAGCCTGGAACTCATGGGTTGGGTATATTGACTGGCTAGACAGGTCTCTGCCTGTCTTTACCTTTTCTCTCCTAGCATTAAGGTTCATACATTCACTACCATGCCTGGCTTCTACATGAGTACTGGGGATACGAACCCCTGTCTTCAGTCTTGGGTAGCAAGCACTTCAGCTGAGCCAAACAGTACTCACTATAGTTCTGGGTTATCTTGGTTCTGGCATCACTATAGCAAGACTGTAAAATATAGTAACATAGGCGTTATCTCTTCCTTGAAGACACAGGTAAAAACAAGGGGCCCTTAAGTATAATCCCAGAATTCTGGAAACTGAGGCAGAATTGTTTCAGGTTTGAGGATGTCTTTGACTACATAATGAGGACCCTGTCCAGAATGTAAGGGAGAGAAAAAAATGGGACAATTCACCGATACACTAAGTAAAGCATTGAGAAGTACGGCAACTGTAGCATTACTTTCAATATTATACACACCAAAAAAAAAAAAACCTTGAAATCACAAAAAAACAGGGAAATCATCAATCACAATGCAGTAAGTTATGCCTATAAGCATAACACAATTTTCCATTCTATTCATGTCTTAACTGAAGAGAGTAGAAATAGAACATTTAGTTTGGTGTTTTATCTAAATGTTCATAATTACCCTTTTTTGATGCATATAGATTTATCTTTCAACTAGCTCCCTTACACAGAAGAGAACCATTCTACTTATGAGCCAACCATGTGGGCTATTATTCCACAGTCTCCAACTATGTTCTGGGCACTGATGCTAGGAACTGGATGTGGAACATGCATT
The DNA here is from genome assembly GCF_014885135.2 of Alexandromys fortis. NCBI lineage: Eukaryota > Metazoa > Chordata > Mammalia > Rodentia > Cricetidae > Alexandromys > Alexandromys fortis. Next base: position 2,046,982 of record NW_026068026.1, on the reverse strand, counting down.
GACCCTGTTAAACCTAATCACCCTGTGATTTACAACACACGACACATCTGAAGTCAGCTTCTCTCGCTGTCTCATCAGCAGTGCAGACAAGGGTGGAAATATTATTTGCCAGTGCTCTGAACCTGAAACCCACAGGAGCACGGCTGCATTCTGTTCACGTCAACGTCATGTGCAGATGCCTAACCGCTGCTGTTAAAAGGAGATAACCACCTTTAGTTTTGATATTTGAGAAATAGGACGCAAAGTCAATTTGATTTGTTTCACTTGTGTGTAAGAGGTTAGCATACAATCATTGTTATCCTTTTTCCAATTTCATTCTGTCAGCATGAATGGCTTCTCCCTACAAATCTAAGATCTGCTTTAGTGGTGAATGTGAACTGCTCATTGCCCAAACTCTCCACCTTTCTCACCGAGCTGCTGTCCCCCAAGTCCTCTATTCAGTCTGGAAGTCTCTATTGCTAGGCACTCTAAGACCATAAACCCTTGCTTCATACTCTAAACTTGTACAGACTTTTCTATTGTGCTATGAAACAAATAATTTCAAAGTTCAAATGAAGGTTCACATCCATTGTTTGTCCTGAGCATGTGAGTAGGAGAAAGCATTATGGATAGTATTATTTGGCTTTTTTTTCTTTTTGATTTATTTTACACGAGCGTTTGCTTGAACTTATGTAAGTATACTGTGTAGGTCTGATGGCCAGTGAAGCCAGAGGAGGGTGTCAGAACCCCTAGAACTGAAGTTCCATACATTTGTGAGAAGCTGGGAACAAAACCCAGGCCTTCTTCAAAAGCAGTAAGTGCTCTTAACCGCTGAACCATCTCTCCAACCTAAGATGAGGCATCATAGTTCATCATTAAGAAGAATCCAAGGTTCCAGAGCTAGAGAAGCATCCCCGGAGTTTGTTAGCCTGTCAAGCTAGCCAAATTGACAAGTGCCGGCTTCAGTGAGAAACCCTGCCCTCCCAAATTTAAGGTGGAAAGAGTCAAAGGAAGAAACGTCATCCTCTGGCCACCATGTTCACATCCACAGCATCCTGTGCACACACCCAAGTTAGAGACAGGAGATAGAGTGAGGAAGCCAGTAATGTGCACTAGCACTTTCTTCTTGAGTTTTCCTCACAGGAAAAGGTGCTATTCACTCAGAGGACTGGCATGGTTGTCGTTTATCACATGGCTATTAGCACCTGAAACATTACTGGCAACACTGATTTAAATGGGACTGTTTGGCTGCAGCTCTCAAAGATATCAGAGCATCTGAAAGCAAAGAAGTTGGTAAGCATCTCCTCAGAATAACTCTATATTCTATGGCACAAATGCAAGTAGAGGCACGAAAGGTGCATTAAGCAAGTTAGAGAATCGAGAATCAACCACTTAAACCATACAGGTTGATCTGTGGAGGTTAAAAACCATTGAATACATTCGGGTCAGAGAAATAACTTCTGATTCTTTGGCTTTCAGTGTCTTTTCACTAATTGAGGCTTTAAGGGTACTTAATATTTTAACAAACTACGGTTTTATGTTACAAAATAGGTTGAGCTTTAAAGATCACTGGTCTCTTTCTGCATAGCAATGTAAAGGATGCTTAATAATTTTATGTTACTGGTGAAAAGGTGGATGGATTCTTACAAGAAAATGGGAAGGAGATCATTAGTCCTAGATAGGTAGATGGAAACTGTAAAATAATTTCCACTCTGTACTCATAGTTAATATTAAGCATTTAAGGAAATAAACGCAGCTGTTATTTGTAAAAATGAAACACCCTTTTGATTTTCTTTTTTCCTAAACGTGTCTTGAATTAATAGAACCCATTTTTGCTAACATGCTAGCACATCCAGTAGGGGCACTCTTTCTCTTGAAAATCCCCAAAAAATTAAATGGATGGATGGATGGATGGACAAATGATATATAAACAAACCTTTTCAATTCAGAAGGCATTGTACATATTTCCACCTAAGTGTTTAAGTGAATATTTGGGTCTTCTAATTCAGAAGCTAGTCCAAGACTTGAGGCTGAAACACCCTGTTTTGTCAGTAATACTGTATGTCACTGGGGTGTGAGCTGTTTGAACTGAGAGGAAATGACTGCAGAACTCTGGGGTGCTCTGAAACTCCAGGCCACAGGACACTAAGTGGCTGATCCAGGAGCAGCTTTAAGAGTCAGGATGATGGCAAACCTCTGGGAAAGCTGTGAGAAAAATAACAGTATGTTAAGCTTTTTTTTAATCTCTTTTCATTTTCCATTTTTAATGTCATAGAGATTTGACAATAAGGACAAAGTGATAATATGTATCAAGAGATAAAAAGCAGCCAAGAGTAAGTGCCTTACACCACCTTTCTGAGTTTAAAGCACACTTGTGCATATCATCTCGTACTGAGAAATGACATTTAATTTTTTGAAGCTTTATAAAGTAAATGTAACAATATTTAAAGTATATACACTTGCTCTTTTCTCTATACCTGCAGAAAATCTGCAGGCTTCTCATTTTCTTGGTATTTTCTTTGTCTATTCTTGATAGAAACCTGAGTACTGTGCTATCGTTTACCTTCTGAGGGAACAGGTTCATTTTTTCCCCTACATCTTCAATGAGATTTTTTCTTTCTCTTCAATAGCCCAGCTTTTATTTCTGTTTCATTGTGTCTATCTCATTCCTCCAACACTTTTTTGGTGGAATAAGATACGGTAGAAATCAATAACTCGCCTTTGTGGCTAGATGGCCTACTAGGCTTTAATTCCGAACAGATTGATCACGTAAATCCCTCTCTTCATGTACTTAGTTCTTTATTGCTGCTCACTAGACCCTGACAGTGACTGCCCCAGGCTAGAGCCATGTTTTATTCATCTTTAGTCCACCTACAGGGCCAGCGCAAGATTTACATGCTGTAGGTATTCATGCAACATTTATTTAATGATTGAGGGAAATTAATGAATTAATTAAATCATATTCCCCTTTCCTTTGCATTTATGATAAGTACACAGGCTAAGGTCCATTTTCATGACAGGCAGGGATTAATTTCCAAACCAAAGTAACTAATGTTCCTATTGTGTCTAGTTTATTTGACTCCAAAGTTTTCCTGATAACAGTAAAATCTGTCTCTTAAATGTTTCTTATAGTCCAGATTTTAAAATATCAAATACAGAAAGTAGACATTAGTCCCATGTTTTGCCACTGTCGACGTGTCCTCATACTGGAACTGCTGGAGCGAACAAGCATCTGTTAGATGACATACACCCACTGTCATGTTCTGCAGGCACACTGTGTGATTAGACACATATTTGGGAATTCTCACTCAAGTTCCCAAACTACACAGTAAATTAGAAGATTGTGTTAAAATGTCTGTAAATATAATGCCTCATGTTTCAAGCTTCTTCAAAATGCCCAAATAGAGTTCATGATTAAGTGTAGGTCAAGCTTATCCAGAGACATCATGCCTCCCGAAGCTCTGGGATGAGCAAGGTAGACTTATCTATTCTACTTCTCAAAACTGCCTTTCTGAAAGTGCAGCTTTGAGTTTGGTTGATGCTAGAAACCATTCACGTTTGTTGCCTATATCCCAGCTAGTAGAACAATTTGTCTGTGATAATAACCTCTAAAGGGAGGAAAGCAGAAGCCAGAATGCTGCACCCTCAATGCCTCTTCAGCTTCCGCACACAGAAAATACTCCACCCTCCCTGTGAGACCACCAGGCCAGAGTTTGGTTCCTTTTAATTCATAAAAGAGTGATGCTACTTAATTTACTATATTCTTTCATTATTGTTGGCAGTTACTACCTATGTCTACTTTCAATGCTACCATTGAGCCCTACATTTCTGCTAAAAGACTTATGTATTATTTCTGTCCTGCTTATAACTTTCTGATACCTGCTCCACTCCAGAGAACTGGGCTTTTCCATACTTCAGCTTTGTTATTACAAAATCAAAAGTAATATAACTTGAATGGACTATTTTAATTATATTATAGCATGGAGAGAATCTAGAAAGCATTATAAAATGTAGCTTTGACAAATTCATTTAACTCCTATGCTGACAGTATGCAGATGATGTTGTGTCTGTAGATGTAGATAACTAGTGTAGATTCCCCTCCTAATTTTGAGCTTCCCTTCCCAAGTTTTGAGAGGACTGCTCACTTCCTTTCTCGCTATGATCATCTTCTGATCTGTTAACATAATATCTTAACTGAGGATGAAACTATGGACATGGGAAAACATTCTACACAAGGCTAACATATATGTTAAGGAAAGGCTATGCATTCAAAGACATATATTCTTGTTACATTAGCCAGTTGTCTCTTCATTGATTTGTAACAAGAAAATGGTAGTAGATAGATAGATAGATAGATAGATAGATAGATAGATAGATTGATAGATAGATAATAGATAGATAGATAGATAGATAGATAGATAGATAGGAGAGAAATACATGATAGATTAGATAGTTGATAGAGAAACAGAGAGATGACAGATGATAAAAAGATAACTAATGATAGACAGACAGATAGATGGATAGATAAATACATAGATAGATAGATAGATAGATAGATAGATAGATAGAGAAATAGATGCTAAGTAAATATATAGATAGATGAATAGATTCTAGATAAATGAGAGAGAAATAGAGATATTACAGATAGATATAAATGATTCATAGTTAGATGATAGATAGATAGATAGATAGATAGATAGATAGATAGATAGATATGATGATAGAGAGACACAGAGATGACAGATAGATGATAGATGTTAGAGAGATGGCTAATATATGCGAGATTGTAGATAGATTATAGAGAAACAGATAAGTAGATATATAAATAGATAAATGATTTAATAAATAAATAAATGAAACGAGATAAATAAGAGAAAGAAATAGATAAATGACGATAGATGATAGATAGATAGATAGATAGATAGATAGATAGATAGATAGATGATAGGTAAATAAATGGATAGAGATATAGACAGATGATGATATATAGATAGATCAATAAATAGATATTAACAGATACATTAGGAGACTAATACATAGGTAGATAATAGGCAAATGATACAAAGATGGTTGATAAATAGAACAGATAGATGATAGGTATGTAGGTATAGCCTTTTATACACATCAAAAAACTGGTTTTAGTAAAATATTTGTTTCGCAACTGATTAACTGCAACTACAATGTCAACGCTACTGGTTTTGTGCTCCTGTGTTGCTTCAATAGTTTTGCATTATTGATTTACATACAACATAAATGCCTATCCATGTGGCAAAAATAATAATAATCACTTTTCTAAGTCACTTGAGTAACTGTTATAGTGTGACTTTTGCTAAAGTTATAATTAGATGAACAGTACTAATGAGAAATATTCTGTGCCTCCTAAAACAGTTTGATTTACAAAATGCTTACCTTTTGCAGATGGCTTTAAGAACATTCTAAGTCGTATATTTCCATGTCGCTGTTACTGTAAATATGAATTATAGTTTCCCAGGAAGTTTTTTTCATTGGTTTCAGGTAGTTTTGAAAACAATAGCCACTACCACATAATCAGAAGACTTTGAATTCTTTCTGGAATGTATCATTTTTTATTTGTGGAATCTCAACTGACTTGTTTATTGTAAAATTCAATGTTCTCTGAAATAAAAGTGCAGATACAGACACCCATATATTCTTTACCCATATGAAAACGCTGCAAATGCACCCACAAAATCTGTTTAAAGCAGTATGCTTCTGTAGATATTGACTAAAGGTAGAAATTTAAAGTATGAAAATCATAGTACCACTTCATTGGATGACTTTAAAATATACAACCATTTTCTTAGTAAACCATAATTGATATGTTGAAGCCATCTACATGTTGCAGAATGTGATCTTGTTAAATTTACATAATGAAATGTAATAAAATAAAACTCCTAAAAAAGGAAACTATTATCTAGAGTCAAGATTGGATAGATTTGGTTTGCTTCAATAGAGCTCCCATCTACAACAACATATTGATATAGAAAGGGAGAATCGTTTTCATAATTTAGAATTATTGATATCTTTGGTTGTCAAAGCCCATAGCAAGGGTGAGACAAATAATATACTTGGAGTTCTGAGAATGAGCTTTCTGTGTTTCAGTCCATCAGTTATTTCATCAGAATAATTTATTTCACTAGATTTTTTTTCAACCCAGTGATGCCACAGATTAGCAATTGATTATCTGGAGAGTTGACTACCTAGTGACTAGGTTGGACATTCTCTTTCATTTTCCTTATTTGAGAGAGAAAATAAAAACTTGTGTGGACTCAAAAATCATCCCTGTGAAACAGCCACCATTTTGATATTTTTCTGTTTATCCTCTTCTCAAAGAGACATGTGTTTCAAAGTCAAAGGTTCTGAAGAAGGTTGTCTCTAAATGTGGTAGTGATTAGGCATTTTGGACTCAGTAAAAGCATCAACTGTGAAAAATGGGACTTCATGTTTTAGTATTTGTAATTTTCTCAAGAATATCCCAGTGTGATTTTAAAATGTAGCCTACTGAAAATCAAACTTACAATGTGGTTTGTATTTTACAACTTGATTATAATGAGAGGAAGGAGATAGCAATTTCTTTAAAAAACCAGTATGGCTCAAATTGTGGCAATAGCAGCCAAAGCAATCTTAGTTGTTATGACTAGCCACACAGAAGATAGGAGATTTTTGACACCCACCTTTGAGAGTCAATCTTTGCACAAACGGGCCTCTAAAGGAAGTCACAACACGGAATGTCCATTTTACGTGGTTAAGACCAACTGAAGCTGTTCTATCAGAAGAGCTGCACTCTGGGCTCTCTTATCAAGGTCAAATCTAACAAATAGTTAACTTGCTATCCCCAATCCCTTACTGGTCACTTTCGCTTGGACAGAGACAGTCACATCAATTTGTTTCTCTCCTCCTCTGTCTACTGTGCCTTTTAAAACTTCTCTCACAGTGACATGGTGACTAATCTTCTAATCAGCTGTTTAAATATCACAAAAACAAGCCTTTGTAAGCAGTCCCATTAATTATTTAGAGAACAATTGAGGAACTTATTGTAATCTCCTATTGTTTTATTTGTAATTCAATTTGTTGATCCTGCTAAACCACCTATTAAATAATGGGGAAATCTAAAATTGTGTCCACCAAACTAATTAGATTCTTGTTTTTCTCTAGCTCATTGCTTTTGTTTGCAGAACATTTTTCCTCTACATAAAGAGATGGACAATGTGAAGAGCGTTAATTCCAAAGTTTTTTGGGGAAGGTTGTTTTATTTTGTTTTATGATTTTATAGAAAACATTGGTTGGAAGTGTGTTTGTTTGGTCATATTTCCTTAAAGAACTGAATGATATTTTCAAAAAAGTATTTATTTTTGAGTGCTTTGTGAAAACAAGATCTGAAGTAAAATGAACAGGATTATTTCTCAACCACATAGTTATTAAAACAATTGGCTAGAAGATTGTGCTAATGAGCTTTTGCCAAGTTGACACAAACCTAGACATACCTAGGAGGAGGGACTCTCGGGTTGGGAACGGGTTCCATCACGTTGGCCAGATGGGTGTTTTCTTGATTGTTAAGTGATGTGGGAGCACTCAACTCACTGTGGGTTCTGCCATCCCTGAGTGTGTGGACCTGGGCTGTATAAGAAAGATAGTTAGCTGAGAGAGTCAGATAAGGAAGCCAAAAGGCTGCATCCCGACATGGTCTCTGCTTCTGTTCCTGCCTTCGTTAAATTCCTGCCTTAGTTCCCTCCAATGACTGTAACCTGAAATCCAAGTCAACCATTTCCCTTCTGTGTTGCTTTTGGAAGCAAACTTGGGAGGCAGAGACAGATGAATCTATGCAAGTTCAAGACCAGCCTGGACTACAAAAGCTAGTTCCAGGAAAGCTAGCACAGGAGAAACCCCATCTCAAAGAAAAAAAATATTTTTATGAGAAAACAAAAAAGAATATTTTTTATTTCTTAATTTCATGTTATTTCTTTACTTTTAGTTTTTACTTTAAATAATGGATAGTTAGGGCTATTCATAGGAAATGCTACATTTTCATACATATTAATGGTCAAAATGAGGGTTTTTTAAAACTATCTCTGAATCCACTGATATTTCTCTGTGATGTTTTGCTTTTTCACCCTGATAGATTATATACATTTTTATTATATTTATATAATAAATTCCAATAAACTGCGAATTTACTATAATGGGCATCAATGTATCCAAAACCTTCTCCAACCTTAGAGTTGCTCTTTATTGAGATGAATTGAGTTCATCTCTCCACAGCATCAGGCAATCAAGCAAACACTGTTTCAGAACTCCAAATACTTTTAACAACACTCATGGGATAGCATGGCTTGGAGTCAGGAAGACTCATGCTGACCCCAGTGTTGCCTCTGGATAGACAGGGTAGTCTTTCATAACAGGGCATCTCAAAAAAAGAGCAAGTGTCATCAAACAGGGACATAGGCCACCATTTATCTAACTGATTAGTAAAAACAAAAATGGCCTTTGATTCCCTGCTTTAGCCTGGGGTGAAAAAGAAAAGCTTCTAACTCACTGTGGTTAGGAGTATAAATTTACCTGAAGAGAGAGGCAGAGCCAACTATTACAGAAATAAATTATTATATCTAATAGATGTATTAGATATAACTATTACATATAGGTATGTACTACAGAATATATATGCATGAGATTAACACAACACTGCTGTTTATGGAAGAAAAGCAGAAATAATGGATACATTTATGCAAGTTAAGTGAACTATAATACATACAGATAGTGAATCCTATAAGGACATTTACAATAAGCCACTATATTTATTCTCATGAAACAACCTTCAACTATAATGATAAGCAATCAGGTCAGAGAATATTTCTTTATTCTAAAAGTACACACATACAAAAATATCTTAATTCTGAAACAATTAACAGTGGTCTTTAATGTGAATTTAGGTTTTGTCAATGTATAAGTTTAGCAGCAATGTTAGATTCATCATTTAAAAGAATTAACAAATGAAAAATTAAATGCTGTAGAAATGGAGACATGACATTTTGGTGGTTCATAATTTTCCGTGCCCCAGCTATGGCAATATTATACCAAGTGATATGCTTTCTGAACACTACTCGGGAAATTTCACTCTCCATAGATACTTGTGGCATCAGAAGTCCCATTTCAGATCCTGGGTTCCAGTCTTAACTACTGAGAAAGGCCAGTCAATGAAGGAGAACACCCTTGTATTTTCTTGCTCATCCCATTGTAGTAAGAAATAATTAGTGTCTAAATCCAATCATTAAAGCTCTCTATTGCAATGGATTCATTGTTTTGATTGAATAATGGACTCTTGTGTTTATGGGTATGATCATGAACAGTTTCATAATGACTGAAGATTCAGGTATTCAAAACCTAAACCCTATTCAGAGAGCCAGGAAACCTTGTCTTGTGACAACTCTGAATCTTTTATTTGGTAAGCGACTATGAGAAAAATGAACCGTAGTTATCCTCCGACAGTTAGAGCACCGTGGGCAGCTAAAGGAAGGAAGGTTTCTCTGTGCTGTGTTAAGGGCAACAGCATTTAGTCTTTTGTTGTATGATTATAAATGGAGAACATTAAAAAGAAAAAAAAAGGTGAATCCTGTCACCAGAGATACTGTACTAACGCACATATGAAAACTAATTTATGTCACATTTCAAGTGTTCATAGAATCATTAACTGTGCATAATTTTAATACAATGGATAAATGTGAATTTGAGAGTAAAGCCGAGAAAATAAATCGCTTCTATATTAGAAGCAGTTCCCAACACAGCAGAAATTTTCAGCAGTATGGATTGCTCCTCCATGAATTGCTCAGTGAAGATGGCCAAACACGATCTAGAATCAGACCTAGTGGCATGGCATGTACTATGCCAGGCAGCCAACTGACACATGAAAATATGAGAGCAGAGAGGACTTAAGCATTCTGTTATTAGATTTCAATAGAGATAATGTGCTTAATTCAATAATTGGAGGAATAAAAATATACACTGAGTCACACCGTATCACTGTCTACTCCCAGGGTCGTTTCTTTTGGTAAGGATATCTATTTCAAGATAGTGCAGGGCTACCTGCATCTGCCTCTCTCTGTCTCTAAACATATTCATGTGGCAGTAAAGAAAAATCAGAGGTAGAAAGTCCATCACAATGAAGAAAACCGTCAGGATGCAACCATGAATTTCTAGAAGATAAAAGTGGAAGAAAAAGAGAGGAACTAGAACTCACCCATTCTGGAAAACAGTATTGGGGTCCCTTAAGATAAAGCCACTGAATTACCCACCCATCTCACTCCTGGGTATCCATCAGAAATGGGGTGGGCATATTGCAGAGACATCTGTGCCCTCATCTTCACAGAAACTATTCACAGTAGCCAAGCTGAGGAAATTGTCGAACTTCCCTTGACTGACAGACAGATGAAGACAACATAGTGCATATCAAAGTGGACTACTAATCAGTCACTCAAAATACAGTCTGGTCATTTGAGAAAAAAAAAAAAGAAGGACCCAGAGATCACAATGTAAATAAAATAATCCAATATCAGAAAGACACCTGTCCCCAAGAGTTAATTCATACATGAAATAAAATGAACTTTTATGAAGTCATAGAAAACAAGAGTAGAAGGGCTGGACAGAGTGGAAAGGGTGGATGGAGAAAGGCTCACTAAGGGACACTAAGTTACACTTAGGGAGGAGTGGGAAAGTTTAGGCTGCCACTGTCCACTGGGGTCAGCATGCTTAACAACAGGAGCTTCAAACACTACAAGGAATGATTCTGAGTGTTCTCCATAAGCAAACAGTAACTCTTCATGGAAATAAATGTGGCTGGGTTTCATATTATATACATATTGCAGTGTAAACTGACATTCCATCAATATATACAATTCTATGTTTTCATATGTCCCTTAAGAAATTTTAAAAATTGGTCATTTAATGTTGGATGGTGGTGGTGCACACCTTTAATCCCAGCACTCAGGAGGCAGAGACAGGAGGATCTCTGTGAGTTCGAAGCTAGCCTGACTGACAAGAGCTTGTGGTACATTTACACAATGGAGTACTACACAGTAGAAAAAAATAACATCTTGAATTTTGCAGGAAAATGGATGGAGCTAGAAAACATCATTTTGAGTGAGGTAACCAGACACAGAAAGACAATTATCACATGTACTNGGTAACCCAGACCCAGAAAGACAAATATCATATGTACTCACTCATAAGTGGCTTTTAGAAATAACGCAAAGAAAAACCAGCCTACAAATCACAATCCCAGAGAACCTAGACAACAATGAGGACCCTAAAAGAGACGTACATAGATCGAATCTAAATGGGAAGTAGAAAAAGACAAGATCTCCTGAGTAAATTGGGAGCATGGGGACCTTGGGAAAGGGTTGAATGGGAGGGGAGAGTCAGGGAGGGGAGCAGAGAAAAATGTAGAGCTCAATAAAAATCAATAAAAAAAGAAAGAAAGAGCTAGTTCTAGGCCAGCTGGGACTGTTACACAAAAAAAAAATCCTGTCTCAAAAAGACAAAATAATAATAATAATAATTTAATTTTCAACAAAATGCGATTCTGTCCCAGGACACACAGCTCCTTGGCAAAGCACATGTTTAGTTTACGAAGGACAATAAAATATACACGTAAAACATACGCTCAAACTGAACTATATGTGTTATTTCTCACGTGACAGCAGATTAATTTAAGTGTAATGATCCTATTGACCTATCTGCAAATGAACGTTGAGATACAATCATTGTAAGTCGCATCTTTAAGTTAGAGTTAGGTGATATTACACCATAGTTTTGCTTGAAAATTCTGTATCTAACAAACATTGAAGAAATAATGAACTGATCCTTCAGCGTTGCTGATGTTTTTTGCACTGACCACTAGAGGGCAAGACAATCTAGCAGATTAGAGCAAGCCTAATTTTACCCAACAGAGGGCGGTAGTAACCACACTAGGCAAAGCAAATCACACGTCTGTGATTCCCCAGACACGCCTGCCAGCTATCTATACACACACGCAGTTTCCTTTGGGGGGGGGGGGTGACAAGAGAAGATGAGTAAACCCTTCACTGGCTGACTCTCATGCAATTATTAGGGAAGTGAGTTTGGTCAAATTTTTCTAGATTTAAGTAGTTTTAAATCTCAAGTGAGAAAAAGGAAAGCCTCAAATTAGAAGAGAAATTCTTCGCAAAGGGAAAAGAGAAAACATTTGAAAATCATCTCCAGTCAAAGGAACCCAGTGTTCCGGCTTGCTTCTTCTGTAAACACAGAGCGTGGGTTTATCCTGGAAATCTAAGTCTTGAATCTGCCACAAAAACAACCCTCCAGGGAACAAAGGAAGGCTATCAGGGAAGGACTTAGCAGAGGGAAAAGGGGAGTCAGACAACTCCGCCATCTGTGATGGAGCCAGCTTGCCGTATGCACAGCCTCAGTGACCCAGAGCTCCATACTGAACTGAATTGAGGGTGGTTTTCATGCGGGGCTGCTGCTGCCTCTTTCCATGCAGCTTTGGCCTGTTGCAAAGCTTGGCTGTTCTCTCTAGTTCTGGTACAGGAAAAAACCACTGAGAGCAAAGGACTCAAGCACACACGTGTACAGGCGCCATTCTATGCAATTCTCTAAGAATCTTGTAGTAACAAAAATGAGCCAAATGAGAGATGATATTTTATTGTTACTTTAAAATTCTGTTCATTTAGCTGGGTGGTGGCGCACACCTTTAATTTCAACACTCAGGAGACAGAGGCAGGTAGATGTCTGTGAGGTTGAGGCCAGCCTGGCCTACAAAAAGAGTTCTAGGACAGCCAAGGCTACACAGAGAAACCCTGTCTCAAAAAAAAAAAAAGGGGGGGGGGGAAAGTCTGTGAATTTTTGGTTATTTGTACATCACTACAGTTGATATTTGAAGATATATTTTTGACCCTTTCCACAAAAAAAATCTAAGAAAGTAATGTTTTTCTTCTTTTTTAATTAATAATTAAAAGTATTTTTAATTCTGTTATTTTTTTCTTTTTAAGAAAGAAAACTAGAGTTTGATGGGAACATGCAGAAACCAATGTTTCTGACCCTCCCCTCACCAGCTGCTGAGAGATGCCCCGTCCGTATCCAGAAACAGGACCTGCCGGCAGCCAGAGAAGCCTGAGCTGGGGCCTCCAGAGTCCCCCGGCTTCGCAAAGTGATTTGTTTTTACTGCACGTTCGTCCTAGCAAATGTTTCCCTGATTCTTCACTCCTCATCAAGTCTGCTATCAAAACATTCAGGCTTATCTCTTCCTTGGGGGTCACCTAAAAATAATATGAAGTAAGTTTGTATGTGATCTCAGCTTAATCCGTCTTCTCACGCAGCCCGGGCTTCTGAGCCTAACACAGATGAAAGGAAAAGATAGTCTTCCCTCCTATAGATTCAAGAGGGATCAATTTGGAGATAGTTTACAGCAGTCCTTTTGATGCTGGCATTTATTTTTATTTAATTTTACTTTTCTCAAAAGTTTCCTTTTTTCGTGGATATTTGTCTTTAGCCCTTGGGATGGTGTGGCTGCGGCTGATTATGTATTTATTGTACATGGCTGTGCTGACATTGCACCATCACGGCTGCGTCTGGAATTTCCTGGTCAATTGCCCTGGGAATGGGGCTTTCCTGTTCCTTCTCCCACGTTGGGGAGAGTGGGTGCACTGTGGTATTATCAACACAACTGAAATCTCACTTTAGGATAAAGCCAGCAAAACCAGTCTGGACCCAGAAGCAAATCTGAGGGGAGAGAGAGAGAGAGAGAGAGAGAGAGAGAGAGAGAGAGAGAGAGAGAGACAGAGACAGAGACAGAGACAGAGAGACAGAGAAACGAATTCTGAAAATGGTTGCTAAATTGCTTTCTCTATAAAAGCATACCTTTTTTCAATCTTTCTCCAAATAAGAGGATTCCCAACTTTAACTCTACCTTAATGATATATCAGAGTGTTTTCGATAAATCATCCAAGGACCAAATTAACTTTGGGGATGGAAGATAGAAAATGACCTCATTTTATGTGAACACGGTTTTTAAATTTTTTAAATTACATTTTATTTTGTGTGAGTGTGCACGTGTGTGCCGGGGTGGGGCAAGGACACCACAGTGTGAGAGGAGTTAGAGAACTCACCCCAGTCTGTTCTCCCCTTTTACCCCCAGTGACCCAGAGGGACCCAGAGGGAACTATGGCGGTTAGGCCTGGAGGTAACTTCACCCGCCAAACCATCTTGCTGTCGTGAATACACTTTTTTAAAAAACACACAGCTTCTTCATGAAGGGTGGCCATCCTTGCAGATTCCTGAAGGGCTTTGTCACATTAATTGTGGGAGGAGACGAAATGGCTCATTACAAACGGGTGAGTCATAATCTTAGTATCTAAGGTGATGGCGAAGGAGAGTCAACCCCAATCATTTTCCCTGTTTCATCTCCTGCTTTGGCCACGGCACAATTTTTAATCAAATCCTTTTTTTGTTTGTTTGTTTGTCTGCATGTATGTTTGTTTTTTGAGACAGGGTTTCTGTCTACTGAGTGCCCCTCGAAATATGACCCCATTCCACTCACATTCTCTACTTCCCCTGAGATGGCTGGTGGTGCCCCCTCTGCTGGTCACGTTCTCTGCTTCCCCAGCAGTTAAGAGCACTGGCTGCTCTTGTAGAGGATCCAGGTTCAGTTCCCAGAAACCACGTGGTGGCTCACCACCACCCGCAATTCCTGTTCCGGGGTCCTGAGCGCCCTCTTCTGTCTTCCTCGAGCAACTGCATCCATTCCAAGTTCATCCAGGCAAGCAGTGACACCACAGACAGAAATAAAAGTCAACTGTTGAATGATCTTTTCGTTTTGGTCTAGGACTTCAGTGCATCGTATCTCAAGACAGGTATAACGTAACGGCATCAAAATATAATCACAAAAATGAAGGGAAATTGTTGGTATCTGAGCCACCATCAGCCTTGTTTTATAGCAGCTCCTTCACCAGCTGTTTGGACTCAACCTGATTGTAGGCTGATTTCTATTGGGAAAGCAAGTTGCATTTTTAACCCAGTTAGTTCCTTGGGCAGCTGAGGATAGGGAACCTGTAATGACCCTATCCTATAGCCATACTGATGAATATCTTGCATATCACCATAAAACCTTCATCTGGCGGTGGATGGAGATAGAGACAGAGACCCACACTGGAGCACCGGACTGAGCTCCCAAGGTCCCAATGAGGAGCAGATGGAGGGAGAACATGAGCAAGGAACTCAGGACCGCGAGGGGTGCACCCACCCACTGAGACAGTGGGGCTGATCTATTGTGAGCTCACCAAGGCCAGCTGGACTGTGACTGAAAAAGCACGGGATAAAACCGGACTCTCTGAACATGGCATACAATGAGGACTGATGAGAAGCCAAGGACAATGGCACGGGGTTTTGATCCTACTTCATGTTCTGGCTTTGTGGGAGCCTAGCCAGTTTGGATGTTCACCTTCCTAGACATGGACGTAGGGGAGGAGGACCTTGGACTTTCCACAGGGCAGGGAACCCTGACTGCTCTTTGGACTGGAGAGGGAGGGGGAGAGGCGTGGGGGAGGGGGAGAAGGGCGGGAGGAATGGGAGGGAAATGGGAGGCTGGGAGGAGGTGGAAACTTTTTTTTCCTCAATAAAAATTTTTTAAAAAAAAATTCCAATCACTTTTCTAAAATCATTTTTTAAAAAGTATAGTTATTGATCAACAATGACACATTTTAAAATTAGAACATACAATGAAAAACAAACAAATGCCTGTGTGTTTTCAAATGTCTGGCATGGTTCCTCCTGAGAGAGGCAGCTACAGCCAATCAATCTAGGCTCCCACAAAGCCAGAACATGAAGTAGGATCAAAACCCCATCCGATTGTCCTTGTCTTCTCAGCAGTCCTCATTGTTCACCATGTTCAGAGAGTCCGGCTTTATTCCATGCTTTTTCAGTCACAGGGAGTCCCAGAATTGTTGAAATTATGATACTTTAAACATCCTTCAATAATCTTGACATTCTGATTCGAATAGCCAAAATTTTTGGTTATTAATAAAGTACACTAAGTTCAGCAGTTCACAAAGAACCACAGCCTACAGAAATAGTCAACAGAAACATTATTTAAAATTCAGGTCTCCCAGTAAGGTAAGAGCCCTCATGAGATCACGTGTGGACACCGCCAGTTTTAGTTCTTATTTTGCACTGAAATGTTACACTTTGAAAGTAAACTGTGTGAATTCCCCAGTATAGGTTTTCTATCTTTTAAATCTCTTTCTTGTTCTTTTCTCTAAATGTTCTGCTATGCACATCTTTCCCCTTCTATCCATGTGTGCATTATAAGTTAGTGTGTTTTGTGAGGGAGAGTCTCTGTGTTTCTTTCTTCCTGAGACTGTTTGAGCTCCTTCACTAAATGTTATACAATGCTAAGTCCGTCCACAGCCCTGAAAATTTTGTAACTTCATTTTTTCTTTAGAGCTGAATTACAGTCCATCTTTATATATACTATTTCCATTATCCACTCATCTGTTGATGAATAATTAAGCTGACACCATTTCTTTACTACAGTGTAAAGCAGCAAAAAAACATGAGTATGCAAATATCTCTGTGGTAGGGTGTGGAGTTCTCTAAAATCATTCTTTAAGCACCAATCAGTTCCAAAAATTTAAATTACCACACTCAAGCATATGGTACAGAGAAGAAAACTGTTTGATCTGGATATACAGCACTCCCGTGTAGCATGACATCCATGGAATACCTTGCACTGGACATATAAATGCATTATATAGGATTCCATAAGAAACTAAAAATGTGAATATTTTATCACTACCAGGTAAACTTTGGGTACACTTTCATTTCAAATACACCTCACACTTTGACAATATCTCAGTAAACCAATGACGACTGTTAGTACCAACTTGACCATTAGCAAAATCAAACCTGCAAGAAAAAATGTCAGTATTCAAAAACTTCAATCAAGCAATGGAGATGTGGCTCAGTTGGCAGAGTTCTTGTCTACTACACATGAAGTCCAGGGTTTGACCCCAGTAGCACATAAATCAGGGGCACCTGGAGAAAGAAATCCAGCTGTGCCATGGCCTGAGTCATGGCTGCGATGCCAGAGCTCTGTTGCACAAATGCTCAACTTCTCAGAAGCACACTCCTCTCCGGCTTCTAAAGTATACAGCACAGAGCACATCTCTAATGTTCCCTGACCACAGCTGATTATCGTGAGGATTCTGAAACTATTTCCATTTGTGACCTTTGCCCCATCTCCAGAAAGTCTCATGAGACAGCGGGTATCTAGGTACATACAATATCTATACGAATCAAACATTTGCTAACATTCATAAATAAATTTATTTTAAAATAATCATTTGATATGCATATTATTTTACCATCTATTTAAAGGGAAAGTAAATGTGCTTGCAAACATAGTGTGGTTACATATACATGTGTGTGTATGTGTATGCGTACATATATATATAAATAAAGTTTGGCTAGATATTTAATACTGTACAACAGAGTATCTTCAATACTTTTCAAAGTTGATCTATAATAATGGATGTCAAGAACATTGCTGTACAAGAATACATCATTAAAAAATTGGGAGAAATGTTAGAAAAGTTGAAACTCAGTGCTCTAATATCAAGGAAAAATAATGATTTTTTGTGGTGTAAAAGTCAAGTCAGCAACGGAAATGGCAATTTTTAAATCAAACATTCTAGCACAATATAATTCATGATGTGGCAATTTGATTCTTACATGCTGAGGAGTGAAGGTAGAGACATTTTAAACTCTCTGTTTTCATAATTAAGCAATTATGTTTCTGTAAGAGCAGAGAATGCTGGGTTGCAGAAAGACACTGCAGTTCATAACATGCCAGAGATTTGAGTCTGAGCTGGTGTTGCAGGAGGGCTCATTGGTATTGTGTAGCAAGACTACGCACACAGTGTAGGGTGTGCCTGCTCTATGCTTAGAACAAAGACTGACAGGTGTTGAAATAGGGAGCAGCGGGGCTGCGTCCCCAGCACCCCGGCCGCCTGGCTAGCTTATGCCCGAAATAACAACACACAAACTGTATTCTTTTAAACACTGCTTGCCCATTATATCCAGCCTCTTCTCGGCTAACTCTCGCACCTGGACTAGCCCATTTCTAATAATGTGTGTAAGCACCCCAAGGTGCGCTTACCAGGAAGATTCTAGCCTATGTCCATCCTGAGTCGGAGCTGCCTGGGAGAGCGGAGCCTGGTGTCTCTGCTCCAGAGAGCAGAGCTGTCGGGTCTCTCTGGGAGCAGAGCAGAGTCTGAGCTCACTTCCTCTTCCTCCCAGCATCCTATTCTGTTTACTCCTCCCACCTATATTTTAACCTATCAGGGCCAGCCAAGCAGTTTCTTTATTAATTAACCAATGAAATCAACAGATTGATATATGACACTCCCACATCAGACAGGAACCTGTGTATGCAGTAACATGGGTGCTCACTGAAGCTGTGTGTGCAGTAATGGGTTCACACTGTTAGAAATACCTTGTATTCATCTCATGTTTGATTCTGGAATAATTTTTAGTCATTGTACATTCAGAATCTTTCCTGCTGCTGTTTTACCACAATCAGTCCTGCTCCCATACGGAGTCATAGCTCATGGCTAAAGAAGCCATAATCTTCCAAATGATTGCACTCTGATTTGTTCTTCCATAGGGTCCTAATCTGACTCTTGTTTCTGAAGGGGAACATCAAGGCTCCATTCCTGAAACTGGCATTCTCCCTTCTCATCTGTCTAGTATTTTCTCCTGTTCCTAAACACTTGGTGGGGAAAAGCCCAGGAACTCCTAGAAGACAGAGACTGCTAGCAAATCTAAGTCTATTGAAGATGAGATGCTTCCTCCATCTCCGTCTAGACAATGGGTTGATGTGATGGAGACTGTGGGGCTTATCTCCTTCTGATAAGCATGTCCCTGTCAGTGTGGCAGGGGGCGCAGAAGAACATTAAACTTTTCCTCTATGTACCACCTTACTGTCTAGAAAAGTCATTATTAATATCCAAACTGCAATGTATGAATGAGATCCTTTAGTGGTTTTTAAATATTTTTTTTAATTTTTAGATTTATGTACATGGATGTTTCTCCTGCATATAGGTATGTTTGTGCATCACATGCATGCCTAGTGCTCTGGAGGTCAGAAGAGGACATCAGATCCCCTTAAATTAAAGTTACAGATAGTTATTGATGCTGGGTCCTCTGGAAGAGCAGCCAGTGCTCTTAATAGCTGAGTCTTCTTTCCTGCCCCCATTTAGTGTTTTAAATAGAAAGAACAGAAACAGGTATAAAGAGTAATAATAGAAATTCAAGTGCAGGGGCCCTCATAGTGCTTCCTCTGGTCATTCCTTTGCATCTACATCATAGAGAAATCTTATCTTTTAGAAAATGTGGAACCGGGAAAGCATAAGACAAATTCGTTCTTCGGAATCCACATAAAGCAAGAGAACACACCTCAAAGCCTACTTCTGGGAAAGTAGGAACAATTAGGTCCCAGGAGCTTGCTGGCCAATCAATCTAGCCAAATTGGATATCTCAAAGCATAAGGTGGAAGAGGCTTGGTGAGATGGCTCAGAAGATAAACAAGACACCTGTGATAGAAATTTGCCAACCTGAGTTTGACCCCTGGAACCCACATAAAGTTAGGGGATGAGAACCAACTCCATAGAGCTGTTCCTTAGTTCTGCATGCGCTCTCTCCTGTGGGCCCCACACATATCATGCACACACACACAATAATAATAAATTTTTAAATGCATTATTTAAAAGGTGGAGAATGAATCCCACGTACTTGTACACTTGCATATACTAACACATAAACACACACACACACACAAAGAAATAAATCCTGGAAAGATTCTCCAGGGAGTTTGGATGATTTGTTTTATTAGTTGCTGAACTATTTATTATATGGTGAACTGAACATGTATCTTTTGAGACGTTTGAACACAGCGGTAAAGCTCCTGAGTCCTGAATTCCAAGTGCTGGAATTGTAGCCAAGCTTCCTCATACGCTTACCACACTAGGCTAGGAATATGCTTTGCTGTACCTCAGTATGGGACCAAAGAGGTTGTGTCCTATAGCTACCAACCCACTGAAAGTGGTTTGAATGTGAAGTGAGGCCCCAACACAGGTTTCTATGGTCTTCGGTTGATGCTGCTGTTTGGAGAGTTTGTGGGCCTGTTAGGTGATGGGGTTTACTTAGAGCACTGAAGTTGGTAGCTACTTCTGCTTTCAATCCCGGTGCCAGTTTGCCAGTCCACTGAGACAAAAGCAAGCAGACAGAAGAAAACAGAAGCTTTGTGTTCCTGTTTCCACATCTGACTCAGTATGAGTATAGCCATATCACCCGACCATGATGGGCAGTGCCAAAACCATCATCATTCTCTTAAGGTGATTTGCTCACATATTTTAGCACAGCGATGCAAACGCAGCACCTGTATTCAATAAACATCATCAACACTGCCGCGTGCATACACCTTATTTATTCCGGTCTCTGATTCTATCAGTCAAAAGCCCGGAGGAGTTCTCAACACCTGACTCACCAATAGTGAACTGGATAATCAGTTGGGAGCTGGCCTATTGCAATGGTATATGACTACAGGGCCAAACTGAATCAAATACACACAGCATGCCCGTGAAAGGGCAGAAAAATCATCCTATTAGTTATGAGCTATGTGACTGTAAGCAAGTCACTTATTACCTGAGGCCCAATCTTCTCACACGGAGAAGGGAGTGCATGCATGCCACGTACTTGTCATAGGAATTGAAAGAGATCATTGTAAAAAAAAATAAAAACTATCAACACTGAACTGGGATAGGTAAATTTTCTTCACTTGGAACATGATGAGAAGATAAAAGCCTACTTGAATCTCCACTAGTTCAGCCTGAGTCCTCATCATCTCTCTTGAGCCTTCTCAACTTCCACAGTATCCCATGACCCCGTGTGACACGATTCATGGTAGCCCCTTTGTTTCCATAGAGTAAATCCCCTTTGCCAGCCTCAAAATCAGTCGCTTTCAGCCTGTCTTGTTTTCTCATGCTCAGTGCCCGTCTCAGAGACAAACACCAAATCAATCACACCCAGAAAATAATTCCTTAATTATATACCTGCTTTTAATCCTGACTTGGATTCTACACATATACACAAATGTCAGACAGCTCAGGTATGGGAAAGTTTTCCCACAAGTATGCACCATTTGGTGCATCGTTGAAATTAATGTAAGACTATTTTGTAAAATGGAAAAAGTAAGAGGCAACAAAAGTGGTATTTTCTTCTTTGAAGTATGTATGCTCATTCTTTAATAATATTTTTTGTACAAAAAAAATAAAGAGGACTCTGGAGCACAAGGCAAAAAATGATTGTGGTTAAATGAAAGTATTAGTTCTCTTGGCACTAATGACAGAGCATATCAGTTCTTGGAATGAGTGATCAAGAAAAAAACTTTGATCATTCATTTCTTAAAACGTTGCCTTTAATGTTGTCTCCACTTATATGAATATTGGACTGTCATAACTGAAGATGCCATGACAACCTTCCAGAGATGAGCAGACATCTCTTTCGCTGAGTGAATAACAACTCCACACTGCTGGTTCTGCTGGAGCTGCACTCCAATCCAGCAGGAAGACTTGGGAATGTGGAGAAGTCAGAGAGGGCATTAACTTCAAGTGCGTGGAGTTCACAGAAATTAGCTTTGTGTCTGACTTACTCATTCTTCTGGAAGAGAGTTTTGGTTATGTTCGCTACAACAAGAGGCAGGGAAGGGCTTTACTGGACAAGCACAAGAGAGGAGGCCATTTAAAGGACACTTCCAGACGCTTTCTCAAGTGGAAATTCAGCCACTCTAGAGTGGCTCTATACCAAGGATATTGGAGCTTTTCTCCACACGATCAGATTGCTCTCATCGCCTCTCTGTGGTCACACTTGACACACAGATGCTTATACTCTCACGGATACTATTAGCAGAAGCCCAGTCCTTACATCTGAGCAGAACAGATTTCTGTGGGAAACCCTACTTAGTGCATAAACAATAACAAGCAAGCATACAACAATGTTTGATTAAAGGTTCGAATCTTCATGATTGTTGCCAATGAAATGTGGTGGGGGCGGTCTCATAATTTCAGTAAGCATGCAATAGACTTCTCAAAAACAATCCAGCTTTATGGCTAGATAAAATTTTGATATTTTATTTAGCTAAAACTAAAAAAAAAATAACTATTCAAACTCAAAATTCCCTCAGCATTGTTAGTGTAGAGATGAAATGCATAATACACATCTCTTCAAACATTACCTGTCTGGATTTTAAAAAAGAAAAGTTGAGACAGGGCTGAAGAGATGACTCAGTGGTTAAGAACACTGCCTGTTCTTTCAGAGACGCTAGTTCAATTCCCAGCTCCCATGGAATGACTTACAACCTCCTGTAAGTCCTGTTCTATTGAATTGGATGTCCTCATGTGGTCTTCTCCAGAATCAGGCACACATACAGATATCCATAAAGATAAAACAGATTGAATAAAGTAATAACACATAAAATAATAAAAGCAAAAGCACTACTGAGAAATGCCAGTGCTGAGCACATTTACAGTCTCACTAACGCTCCCAGCAGAGGCTGAACTGTATTCTGGCAGTGACCTGGTCTTAAGTAAGAGGAAAAGAGATTAAATGGTAGAAATGGAACGCTGAGAGAAAGTCAACTTGGCTATGAAGGAAAAGAGAGGCAAAGCTGGCAGCAGAACTCAGTTTTATCACAAAATCAACCTATTCATATATAAGAATTTCCCAAGGGGATTGTGTAAAATCACAATCAATGAGAAGATCTTTAAGGAAGAAAGGGAAGCGAATCACTTTAATTTGACCCAATAAGAACTTCTCCTTATTCCCTGAGTAATAGACTCCCTCTCCAGCCCCTCCAAGGCCAAATCTCCACAGTCAGCAGAAAGTGAGGTTGAGCAATTATTTGTTGAATTTTCATTTGAGCAGCTGTAGATCAGAATAATTTAGGTCGATTATGATCAAGGATTCATGTCAGTATGTTGGCCTCCATTATCTGACTTAATGATCCCTCCCTCAGTATAGTCCTGAAAAGAAAACTCAATAAGAGGTCAAGAGAACTTGGTGACTTTTTTCATTTCCACCACATAGCTAGTAATTAATAATTAATCTCTATGAGTCATATTTTATCATCTGGACACTATAGAAAATATATACAATTGAGCTATTTTGCTAATCAATGAGGCATTACACTTAAATAACTTTGTAAATATTAAACTTCAGGTGGATGGCCTAGCTCGGTAATCAGAGGATATTAACATTAAGCCTGATGACTTAAGTTCCACCTTGTAGAAGGAGAGAACTGATTCCCACAAGTTGCCTTCTGACCTCCACATTTGTGCTATGGCCCACATGGGCTTGTATATTGAGAGAAAGAGAGAGAGAGAGAGAGAGAGAGAGAGAGAGAGAGAGAGAGAGAGAATGATTAAATGAAAAGGTTACAATATGAAGTGTCTTATGAATAAGAGCCCCCCAAACACCATTTTCACTCATCACCCTGGATTTAGGCAATGTAAACATTTCTTTAGTATGACAGTGAAGAAAATATGACTGAAAAGGCAAAGTCATATATAGTCAAGACCCAAAAGCAGGGACTGAAGAGTTGGCTTATCAGTTAAGAGCACTTACTGTTCTTCCAGAGAGAACTGTGGCTCAGTTACCAACACCCACGTGCTGACAACTCCCAATACTCTAGAACTCCAGGTCAGTTCCAGGGGATCCAATGACCTCTTCTGGTCTCCTTCAGCATCAGGCATATACATGGTGCAGATATACATTCAGATAAACCAAACACACTGAACCTGATTGAAGAGAAAGTGGGAAGTACTCTACAACACGTGGGCACAGGAGACCACTTCCTACGTATAACCCCAGCAGCACAGACAGTAAGGGCCTCATTGAATAAATGGGACCTCCTGAGACTGAGAAGCTTCTGTAAAGCAAAGGACACTGTTGCTAAGACAGAAAGGCAACCCACTGACTGGGAGAAGATCTTCACCAACCCCGCAACTGACAAAGGTCTGATCTCCAAAATATATAAAGAACTCAAGAAACTAGACCTTAAAAGGCTAATCAACACAATTATAAAATGGGGCACTGAGTTGAACAGAGATCTCTCAACAGAAGAAGTTCAAATGGCCAAAAGACACCTAAGGTCATGCTCAACTTCCTTAGCGATCAGGGAAATGCAAATCAAGACAACTTTAAGATACCATCTTACACCTGTCAGAATGGCGAAAATCAAAAACACCAATGATAGCCTTTGCTGGAGAGGTTGTGAAGAAAGGGGTACACTCATCCATTGCTGGTGGGAATGCAAACTTGTGCAACCACTCTGGAAAGCAGTGTGGAGGTTTCTCAGGAAATTCGGAAACCTCTAAACATATAAAATAATTATCTTTAAAGATGCAAAAGTAGATGTATTGGGGAGGGAAAACATCATACCAAGAGCATTCATTAGAATATTTTTGAAAATGGACAGTTTAGAAGAAATTATTTAGGATATTTTATGACTTATAAATACATGTATATACAGTAATTTTAATAATAATGTATAATAATTTCTTTTATACTTAGTGACTGGTCTTTTTCCCCAGTGGAATGAAAATAGATGGTTTTTCCAATTTATAAATTCTAAAATGTAATCAGACTAGCTTACGGATCCACTATAATCAGACTCATCTTCCACAAAAGCAGTTCTTTCACAAGCTGGAAACAACCTGGAACTTGATGAGAGCTTAAACTGTGCCACCCTGGCCTTTGCTGTCTTTGGGGACAATAATAATATTCTCTAAGAGTGGCCAATAGAAATAAGACTATTAGATCTCACTAGGAAATTTAAAGTTTACTTGAACTCTAACCTAAATAAAACTAAAGCAGGATTACTCCACGTGAACCAACTCCCCAGACCCTGTGGATTTCCCCCAAAATTTCATGATCTCAACACAAAGATATGCAATTTTAAAGCAAAAAACATTAAAATGGAAGGCAAGAAGTTAGAGCAGAATGTGTGAGATTCTTCAGTAAGTGTCTTTCTCTGTCCCTCTAGTAGTGTTGCTCTCTGTGATTGCTGTTGGAATTAATTGCTGGATACAGGGTGGGAATTTCATGGAAACAAGTTTAGAATTGTCTGGAGATGTGTCTTTATAACTAAAGCGGAGGAGGATTATTAGGTAGCACGTACCACCTCTTAAGACAGAGGTGAGGAGGCGTTGCTCACTTGGCATTTTATTTTAATGCTGTTAAGACTCCTGCTTTCTTGCCCCTCCTGTTTGAGCTCAGGCAAATAAAATAATGGTTACTTGTGTAAACACATTGCTAATGACCTATCTTGGGAGCAGGGTCTGGTTGCAAATGATATATTCTAATTTCAATAATGAAACTAGTTCATTTTGGTGTGTGTGTGTGTGTGTGTTTGTTTTATGTGTATGATACATGCAGAGGTGAGTGTCCACATGTGCAGGCATGGAGGTCAGAAGCTGACATCAGGTGCTTTCCCCTATCACTCTGCACCTTGTATTTTTAACAAGAGTCTCTCATTGATCCAAGTGCTACCATTCCAGCTAGGCTTGCTTGACCACACATCCCCAGAACTGCCCTGTCTTCCCACAATTGCAGGCATGCATCTCCATTCCCAGCTCTTCACAGGAATGCCAGGGATGTAAACTTGGGTTTTCTCTTTGTGCAATGAGTGTTTTACTAATTGAGCCTTCTACCTAGTTCTCTTTGCAATTCTTTCTAGGCATTTTGGTTATTAGAGAAACACAAATTTGTGTATTAAAAATATTGATTTTTTTTTCTATCTCAAACAACGTAGGATTACAAAACTCTACTTAAAAGAAAAAGGATGGGTTAGGGTTAGTGTTAGGGTTAGGGTTAGGGTTATGGTTATGGTTAGGGTTAGCATTAGGGTTAGTGTCAGGGTTAGGGTTAAAGTTAGGGTTAGGGTTAGGGTTAGCATTAGGGTTAGGGTTAGGGTTAGGTTTAGGGTTATGGTTAGAGTTAGGTTTAGGGATAGCATTAGGGTAAGAGTTAGGGTTATGGTTAGGGTTATGTTTAAGGTTAGAGTTATGTGTTATTATTACTGTTTCCTGGTTAGGGTTACTGGTTACTGGTTAAGTATCCTGGATACTGGTTACTGCTTACGTGTTACTCATTACTAGTTAGGGTTAGGGTTAGGGTTAGGGTTTAGGTTAGGATTATGGTTATGTTTAGTGTTAGGGTTGGCATTAGTGTTAAGGTTTTGTTTCAGGTTAGGGTTAAGGTTAGTGTTAGGGTTAGGGTTAGAGGTTAGGTTTTGGTTAGGGTTAGGGTTAGGGTTATGGTTAGGGTTAGGGGTAGAATTAGGCTTAGGCTTAGGCTTAGGTGTTAGGTTTGCATTAGGTTTAGAGTTAGGGAAAGTGTTAGCGTTAGGTAGAAGGTTAGGGTTAGGGTTAGATTTAGGTTAGGTTAGGGTTAATTTGTTAGATTTGGGTTAGGTTTAGGGTTAGGATTAGGGTTAGGGCTAGGGTTAAGATTAGTGTTAGGTTTACTGTTCGGGTTAGGGTTGGGTTAGGGTAAGGTTTAGGGTTAGCCTTAGGGTTAGGGTTAGGGTTAGTGTTGGTTTAGGGTTAGGGTTAGGTTTATGGTTAGGTTTAGGTTTAGGTGTTAGGGTTGGGTTAAGGTTATGGTTAGGGTTAGGGTTAGGTTTAGGGTCAGGGTTGTGATTAGGGGTTAGGGTTCGGTTAGCATTATCCCTAGGTTTAGGGTTAGGGTTAGGATTAGGGGTTAGGGTTGGGTTAGGTTTAGGGTTAGGTTTAGGGTTATGGTTAGGTTTAGGGTTAGGATTAGTGTTAGGGTTAGGTTTAGGGTCAAGGTTAGGGGTTAGTGTTGGGTTAGCATTAGCATTAGGTTTAGGGTTAGAGTTAGGGTTAGGGGTTAGGAATAGGTTAGGGTTAGGGTGAGGGTTAGGCTTAGGTTTAGGGTTAGGTTTAGGTTTAGGGTTAGGGATTAGATTTGGGTTAGCATTAGCGTTAGGGTTAGGGTTAGGACTAGGGTTAGGGTTATGTTTAGGGGTTAGAGTTGGGTTAGGGTTATGGTAAGGTTTAGGTTTAGGGTTAGGGATACGGTGAGGGTGAGGGTGAGAATGAGTGTGAGGGTTAGGGTTAGGTTTAGGGTTAGTTTTAGGGTTAGGGTTAGGGTTAGGGTTAGGGTTAGGGTTAGGGTTTGGGGTTAGGGTTAGGGTTATGGTTAGGATTAGGGTTAGGGTTAGGGTTAGGGTTAGGGTAAGGGTTAGGATTAGGGTTACAGTTATGCTTAGGGTTAGGATTAGTGTTAGGTTTAGGGTTTGGGTTAG